>NC_061114.1:150982176-151282176 GCF_002878395.1 Capsicum annuum | reverse complement strand
GATTACTGGACTATTAAGATTACTGAGATTTCTGAGTTTTCCCTGAGTTACATGACTGACTGAATTCTATAGATCATGGCTTGACTGAGAGTATCATGAAAACATGACATGGTTCTAGGTACACAGCTATATTTTTTTGGTACAAGTACCCCCAGGACTCGATGGAAGAAAACTGATTCACATAACTGACTTGATCATAAGAGTAGAGTCCATAATATATAATATCATAAGTAGGGATCTCATACTAAGCATGGTTATCAACAATGTATTACATGGAAAGGATTTCATATCACATGGCAGTACTTGTATAATCTTACTATCATGTTCATTGCATAATCATATTTGCAACACATACTAATAGCATGGAAATTCATGTGGATTGCATGGTTATCATGCATCTTGTTCATAAGTAGGATTTGCAAGTAAACATAGCATAATCTCATAAGAATAGTTCATGTGTATTCCAAAAACATTTACAAGGCACATTATCGACACAGAAGTCATTGGGACGTAAGGGCATATCATGAATCCTTCACGTAGTCACAATTTAGCTATATTGCATGATTTCTAGTTCCATAGGGATTTTATCAAAAACCTTACATGCACATCTTAAGCATAGGTGAATTCATCAAATTATACATCATGAACAACCAAATTTACATGTTTTCAACTCATATGATATCATGAATTCACAAAAACAAATAAAGATTCCATCTTGGGAATCACCCAATATCAACAACATGAACATCAACACCCAACAATATAGAAATCATACTTTATAATGAAAAAGAGGAAAAACAATTAAGTATTAACATGGGTATGATCATATCACCACAATCAACCAAGCTTTTGTATTTTAAAGATGGATTCTTGAACTCTATGAACGAATTGAATCCATAGATGAACAGTATGCATACCTTAAAGGAAGATTCTTGATGATTGACGGAGGAATTTCATTGAAATTGGATCTTCAAGCTTACTTATGCAACCCTAGTTGTTTTTCTTTTTTAGTTCTCTTGGATGATGAGCTTTGAGATGAAAATAGGGTTGCAGTATGTTTAGAAGATATAAATTTTGTAGGGTTAAGTTTTAGAACGTGTAAGGAGTATTTAAAGACTTAATTCCCTTTAAAATAACTCAAGACGGAGTGTTTTTGACACTTGGAATTGGCTTAGGCGTCACCCAAGTGATTGCCCATGCTTGGGTTGGGTGGCGCCTAACCAATCGCCTATACTTACTGCCTCTCACGAAAATAGGCATAACTTTTTGCTCGGGTATTGGCTGAAGGCGAAATTGGTATCGTTGGAAAGCTAATTCAATTATCTACAATTGGTTGGTAGAAATATTCAGAAATACCACATTAAAATCGAGTTATACTTGTTCAAAGATGACCTTTGCAAAAAATCAAACACTAAAACTTGATGGATTCAAAAACTCCTAGCTTGCATTACCTTAAGTGACTCATATGAACATGCTTAATGTATCATAAGCTATCTTATCACTGGGATACTCATTGTAAGTCATGCACTAAAATGCTACTCATAGGATAGGAGGTTTTATTCGCAAGAAAAATGGTTTGTCTCATAGCTTAGAAACATATGGGGTATTACAATATCTCCCCCTTGGGAACATTCATCCTCGAATGGAAATTAACTGAAGAGGGAGAGATGATAAGATGAAGTACGTATAAGACATACATTACTGAAACATAGGTTCATGACAAGCATGACTAAATGCTGAGCATAACATACTGAACATGCATATCTGATGCATGGGAAGCTGATTCATGAATATAAGACTGAGGATTCTAATAAAGTAAGTTTTCTCAAAATGAGAATGCATATCTGATGCACAACTAAAAGGTTGAATCCATGCATATCTGATCCATGATTATATGACTGACATAATACGTAAATGCATGACTGAAAGTACTAATGAGCTGACCACAGATATCTGATGTGTTAATTCATGAATAAACTTACTCATGAACATGCAATGGTAAAGGTATGATGTTTGAACTGAAAACTGAGCATGGAACTAAATACCAAGTTTGGAACTAAAATATGAACATGAGAACGAGTAAGTTTAAGGAAAAGTATTACCTTGAACTGATAACACCGATAAGTTTGAGATTAATTACTCCATATGCATGATCAGAAACATGAGAAAATAACTAAGTCTGGGATGTGGTAGATATACTGAATATCATGATCTGAACTAAATCTTGAAACAATGGCATACGACTAAAGTTGGAGTTTGAGGTTTAACTTATGAGTACCCCTCCTCTAAATTGTATTCATCAAAAGAAAATAGAGTATCATGTTTATGTCATGAAAGTTTGGGGGTATGATGTATCTCCCCCTTGGCACACTATGACCCTCAAAGGATACTGACACGAATGAGCTATTGAGGGAAGTTGAGGCGATGCACAAAACACCTAGGAACTGAGTCATCACTGAATAGCTAGGATATAAAATTGAGACATGATACATGAACTGAGCTGAACACGAGTGCATAAATACACTAACTTATCTGATTAATTAAATAACTGATAGCTGAATACTGAATATGCAAAGCTAAATTGTACTTAGTCTGAATAGCTGGGCTCAGATTTTTGAGTTTTATGCATAGGAGATAAGGACTAACTGAGTAGAATGAGGTATCTGAGCATGGATTCATGAAATCTGTATTATTTTCAAATACGAGACCAAGCGTACGACATGGCTCTGAGGTATTCTACAAAATGGGGTATTGAAACACTGATAACTGAGTACTGACAACCTGAATGCTATGGTTAAGCATGTCTGGAACTGAACTGAGTTTCAAATCTGGTTACTGAACTGAAGATGACATTATAACTAAGCCTATAGCTAGTACAAAAGTACTGAATTCAAGGACTGAACACTGATAACTGAGTGTTGGATACTGACACTATAATTGAGTTGGCAACTGAGTTTTTGATGGCTACATGCTGGGGACTGATATAAGTCAAGGATCTGAATGTACACTTACACTTTGTACTTTCCTAACTTCTGAATACGACCCCTTTCTAGACATTTGCTTGCATATTTATCATGACATTCAAGCCTATCTTCACAACTACACCCTCGTACAAAGTAAGCATACAACAATCTTCTCTTATGTAAACAACTGCTCATCACTACACTATTCCATAAGGAGAGATAACTGGAGGAGTAAACCAGGAGGACCTGAAGCATGAATAGATACAAACTAAACTTGACACATAACTGAAACTGGAGGAAGAAAATATCAATAGTTTGGATTTACCAATAAAGTCTGAACTGAGGATATACACGACATAGTCTAAATATAACTGATCTATAGGGGCATAGCATGAGTCATGGAAGCTAAGTATACTAGAAATCATGATATGCGTACATGAGTCTTGAGCTACATGACCTGAGTCTAGAGTTTTCTGTACTCGTGGGACATGATTCAAATACTAAGGGAGATGGAGCTAAACCCCTTATACTGGGAACTGAAGGGGCACATAATACCATGGAAAGTGTATGAAAGTAGATTGTTCTCATGGAACATGACTCGTACTTTGGAGTAAAAGGGACTTCTTATGCTCAAAATTGAATTCATACATGATTATAGTTCGTGACCATAGATTTGGTATGCAATGCCTGAGTTGGATTCGTGATAGATGAAGTGAAAAACTCTGTACTGAGATGAGAATGGGTCTAGAATTGTCTTCCCTTACTGATTTCTATACATACTGGCTGTACTACTAAAATTTGAGGGCCTGGATTAGGTACTTGATCTACCATCACATACCTACATTATGTTCAACACCTGTCTGTCTTACTAAACACACCATCTAATTTTGTTTCCTCATATACTGCTAATATCACAGTCATACCTTCATGCTTAATTTTGAGTCAATAAACTTAAGTGTTTAGCTCGTACTTTTCAAGCCTACTGATCTAATCCCCATGAATACATAATCTGATCAAATAGAATAATACTATCCGAACACTACTACTGCTAAACTTCTGGGTTGAAGAATGATTTCTCATGATAATGAATAAAATCTGTACAACCTTGAAACAATAATGAACTGATGGGATACTATTTGAGTCTGTTGCTAATCTCATAATAGACCGTAGGGAATGTCTGAGAAATCCCTGTCTTTAGGACTTTGAACTTCACTGTTTCTATTACCTTGAAAGTAAGGTAAAGTGAACATGAGGGGTGCATGATATGTATCTACATGGTTTCCTTAAAGAAACTTGCGATAGCATGATCTTGAGACATGAAAGAAGGGAACTATTCCTAAAACATCTCATAGCCTCTTGCACATAAGTGTGGTGCACAACACACCCATGTACTAGACTCTACATGATGCAGCGTTTAGACTTCCTAGGACATTGTTGAACCTTAGGATCTGATACCAAGTCTGTAACACCCTGATTCGCTAAATCGAAATACTACACGGTGCTCATAACCCCGAGGGACCACAAGCTAACCCATGACTGATATCTGTACCTGTAAACTGCATAATATCTCATAAATATGTGGAAACATAAACTGTAAGGCCATAATGTTCAATACTAACACATATCTGAAAAATATGGTATAATAATACCAAGAAAGAAATATAAATACTGAAGTTTGAACATCTAATCTGACATCTAGTCCGAAATCTACTAACTGAACTGAATAAGGAGTTGATGGGACGTCCCTAACTAACTCCAACTACTAAAATAAAATGACAACTAAAATAAAAATGAAATCATCATGTCCTCGAAGGATGAGGACTCACATCTAATTTTGACTGCTGATCCTGGAATCTACTGCTGATTTGGAGCTCATGCCTCTAAACCTATGGTGTAACATAAGAGAAATTACCATAGCATAAATGCGGCAGTATGTCTGAATGTACTGAGTATATGAGTGAGGTAGGCTAAATGCAAAGGGTTATATGTATGAAAAATATTGACTGATATGAACGTGAGAGTACATACATTCATACGTAACTGTAACTGAAGTCATGGAGATACAGACTACTGAGTCTGAATACTGACAACATGAGTGTACCAATAATGAGATTCTAAAAGACTGAGTTTACTGATATTGATATGTAAATCACTAATAAGTGATGGATCTGATACAGTATTACTTATATACTAAGAGGCTGATATTTCATTACTGATAAATGAATAATTATTTCTGACAGTTTGAATTATAAAAGACTGGTCTGATTGACTGTATCTAATAGTTTTGAAGCTGAGTACTGATAACATGAGTTTTGATAACTTCTGTGATTGATAGCATAAGTGACTATACCTTACAGTCCATAAATCTGAAGGAAACAATCTGAGTTCAATTCTATTTCTGACTTGAATGTATCTGACAGTCCGGATATACTGATATCTAAAGAACTATCTGAGTTCTTTATTGAGATTGGATAGTTATAGTTTACAGTCCTGAAACATGTAATTAAAACTATGGGAAATAGTGTTTAACCGACATGTCTTGTGTATGTTATTATGGCTAAGTTGGGGTATAATCACTACCCCGAATGAAGGGGTGTCAATATCGCGCCACTGGAAGGAACAACTGTGAGTGACCCTTATCTATTGGGTACTCAATGAGAACGGTGGGAACCCTAAACTGACGAATTAAGCCACCTCATCAACCCTAATCTGATGGATTAATATGTCTTAACCTACGCTGGCTACGTAGTTCTGGAACACAAGTATTGCTACAAAGAATCATAACCTGAACTGGCGGGTGAGTTCCCATCCTTGGGTTCACTCGGTGCTAACTTCTACTCCCATCTGAAGGACACTGAACTGAATAACTAAGCTGAACTAAATAACTGAACTAATACTGATTAGCTGAACTGATACTGATTAACTGGACTGATACTAGTGGTATTGTTTAGCAGAGCTAAACTAAGTTTACTGGATTCTAGTGACTGATGGAATGTACTGAGTTCTGAGGACTGGTTGAGAGTACTGAAGTTGCTGAGATTGACTGTGAATACTGAGGTTGCTAAAGTTACTGAGCACTGAGATTACTAAGATTACTGGACTACTAAGATTACTGAGATTGACTGTGAATACTCAGGTTGCTGAAGTTACTGAGCACTAAGATTACTGAGATTACTGGACTACTAAGATTACAGAGATTTCTGAGTTTTCCCTGAGTCACATGACTGACTAAATTCAATATATCATGGCTTGAATGAGAGTATCGTGAAAACATGACATGGTTTTAGGCACACAACTATATTTCCTAGGACTCGATGGAAGGAAATTGATGCACATGACTGACTTGATCATAAGAGTGGAGTCCATAATATATAATATCATAAGTAGGGATCTCATACTAAGCATGGTTATCAACAATGTATTACATGGAAATTATTTCATATAACATGGAAGTACTTGCACAATCTTAATATCATGTTCGTTGCATAATCATATTGGCAACACATACTAATAGCAAGGAAATTCATGTGGATTGCATGATTATGATGCATCTTGTTCAAAAGTAGGATTTGCAAATAAACATAGCATAATCTAACGAAAAATATTGCATGAGTATTCTAACAACAGTTACAAGGCACATTATCGGCATAGAAGTCATTTGGACGTAAGGGCATATCATGAATCCTTCACTTAGTCACAATTTAGCTATATTGCATGATTTGTAGTTCCTTAGGCATTTTATCAAACACCTTATATGCGCATCTTAAACATAGGTGAATTCATCAAATTATACATCATGAACAACCAAATTTACATGTTTCCAACTCATATGATATTATGAATTCACAAAAACATATAAAGATTCCATCTTGGGAATCACCCAATATCAACATGATCATCAACACACAACAATGTAGAAATCATATTTTATAATGAAAAAGAGGAAAAAAAATCAAGCATCAACATGGGTATGATCATATCACCACAATCAACAAAGTTTTTATATTTTAAAGATGGATTCTTGAACTCTATGAATGAATTGAATCCATAGATGAACACTACGCATAACTTAGAAGGAAGATTCTTGATGATTGACAGAGGAATTACCTTGAAATTGGATCTTCAAGCTTACTTCTGCAACCGTAGTTGTTTTTCTCTTTTAGTGCTCCTGGATGATGAGCTTTGAGATGAAAATAGGGTTGCAGTATGTTTAGAAGATATAAATTTTGTAGGGTTAAGTTTAGGGATGTGTAAGGAGTATTTAAAGACTTAATTCCCTTTAAAATAACTCAAGACGGAGTGTTTTTGACACCTGGAATTGACTTAGGTGGCGCCCAAGTGATTGCCTATGCTTGGGTTGGGCGGCGCCTAACCAATCGCCTATGCTTACTGCCTTTCACAGAAATGGACATAACTTTTCGTTCGGGTATTGGATTAAGGAAAAATTGGTATCGTTAGAAAGCTAATTTAATTATCTACAATTTGGTGGTTAGAAATATGCAGAAATACCACATATACATCGAGTTATACTCATTCAAAGAGGACCTTTGCAAAAAACAAACCCTAAAACTTGATGGATTCAAAAACTCTTAGATTGTATTACCTTAAGTGACTCAAATGAACATGATTAATGTATCATAAGTTATCTTATCACTAGGATACTCATTGTAATTCATGCAATAAAATGCTACTCATAGGATAGGAGGTTTCATATGTAGGAAAAGTGGTTCGTTTCCTAGCTTAAAAACATATGGGGTATTACATAAACCAACTATTAACTGGAGAGTCATTTATTGAGGCATTTGCCACCTTGGTATTGTCAAACTAATATGCTTGCAAGATAATTCAACTATGCCAAATAAGTCTATTTAACCATAAGACTCCCAAGTTCCACTTGAAATAAAAAATAAACCTTCGCCACCAAGGGAATTCCAAATCATAGCTATCAAGAGCATTCTAAATCCTTTTTATCCATTTTTTCATTAATGTAATCCAATGCTTCCAAAAGATAAGCTACATTATGTAAAAATCCATATTCAAAACAAAGATTATAAAATGGGTTGAGGTTAATTCCATTACCAAGACAAAAATTTATCAATTTTAGTGAAATCCATGTCACCTATTTTTCAATTATAATCATGAACCAATTAAGTTCTAAAACCATGAATTAAAGCATTTAACAAACCATTAAACTAATGGGAAAAGTAATTCAACTAACAACATTCAAAAACCCTCAATCTAATTCCAAACCCACTAATTCAAACACTTAAATATTCAATAAATTGATGCCATAATTTAAAATTCAAGTTAAGAAATGAGAAATATGCCAGAAATATAGAAGAAATTGCATAAAATTCAAAGTTTAGAGCCTGAATGGTGAATTTCTTATACAATCCTTAAACTTTCTTAGTTTGGGAGTTAAAGACGAAAAGAATGATGTTTGATCTTGATAACTGAAGGAAAAGATTCAAATTGATGTTTTAAAGTCGTGCAAGAGGTAAATAACCAAAAAGCGCCTCACCCTAAGTGAAAAATAAAGAACTAGATAAAATTAATATAGCAGTTTGGCACACCGCTATCGTGGAGGTTAACCTTTATGCCACTCTCCTATGGCAAAGCATAAGTGGAATGTCATGCCACTATCGCGTATCCCCACTTCCTCGGGGTACCAAAATAGCCCCAAACCCTTCTAAGATAAAACTTTTCCAAAAAAACTCTTTTAACATCTTTAATTATAATTCAAGTTAAAAATTAATATTATGCACATGGGAGAGTCAAAATAAATTGAAATCTTACGGGGTCTTGCAAGCTTGACACATCACATTATGATATGACTTAAGGTGATTTATCGAGTGGTACTAAGACTCCCAAGTAGGTAATGTCTATTACTATAAACGGTGGAAGAGGTTCGCCTGATTTAGAGCCCTTAAAGAGAAAGTGTTTACCTAGGACAACATTAAGTGACCATCGCCTTTTCCATAAAGGTTGGTCCCAACATCTACTCCAGTGATAGATCCTATACAATCATAGAAGGTTGAGAAAAAGGCTATTGAGCATCTTAAACTTAAATTCCCTGAGAGGTTTAAAAAATTAAGGAAGATACAATCTTGAGAAAGTTCCTTGATGTCTTTGAGAAAATTCACATCAGTATTTCTTTTATTGATGCCTTGAGGGATATGCCCAAATATTCCAAATATTTGTGAGATGTGATGGTTGGGAAAAGAATAGAGAGAGATTTTAAAATGTAGTTTGAGGGTATAAAGCAAGATCTCTCAAAAGGTCAAAGACACTTGAAGTTTCACCTTCCCCATATAAATTTGTAAAAATAAGGTTGGGCATACATTGTGTGATCTTCAAAGAGTGTAAACTTGATCCATATTAATTTTTCAACAACTTAAATTTGGAGGCCATGTTTTACTACTATCACAATATAGTTGGCTGAACATTCATACGTGTAACTTTAAGTAGTAATTATGGATATGCTTGTCAAGGTGGATAAATTTGTAATTCCTACAGCTATTATTATTTTAGATGTTGAAGCATATGAGTAGTTACTGGTCATAATGATATGATCTTTCTTGCTACTAGGGGTGTATTGATTAATGTACTAAAAAGATAGCTAAATGTGAGAGTGCACAGTAAGGAGATTATGTTTAAGGTTTAGAAGACACTCTCCACTCATTCCCACTATAGAGACTTATGCATGATCATAATAATCAGTGTATGATAATAAGTGCAAGCATGAAAAGCTTGAAGATTTAAATACTAACATAGAATTATCTAAGGAGCAAGCAGAAAAATTTCTCAAATTACTTAAGAAACATGAGAATATGTTTGAATGGCCCAGTTGTGACCTAAAAAGGGGATATTAATAGTAAGAGGAAAGTGAATGATGAGGGTAATTCTCCTAGTGAAAAGAAAACAAGTAATCTCTATCATATGAGGAGAAAGAAATTGAGAAAACTTGGTTGAGTTGGGACTTGGGTTATGTCGTGATGGTAAATCAAGATCTTCTTGTAAGGCAACCTATGTTATAATAATCTAATAGTCTGTGTTTTTGTTTTTATTTTATAGTGTCACTTTGGATTTTTTTTTGTTTGTGCATATTAGGGGAAGTCTGAGTACTTGGCCTTAGAAGCTAAGAAGCATGGTTGAAGCATAGGTGTGGGGTCATCCACCCCTTGATGGAGAAATTAGAAAAAAGTATGTGTTTCTAAAGAGGCCCTAAAGGGTTTCGTGGAGTATCTCTAAACCCTTATTTTACTTTGAGTAATCCTTAAGGTATAAAGCATGACTTTAAATGTAGGGTGAGATTTCTTTTGATATTTTTTAAGGGAAAAGTATATTGTAGCTTGTGTTTCTTTTCAATTGGTTTATTTATATGAAAATCTTTACAAAAATGAAAAAGTCCGAGAATAAAAATTGTTTTTTCTTTTGTTCCTTAGAGTAAAATAGTTTCGTTTGGTTTTTAGCTTTTTAGATTGTAAATAGAGAATACTTCTCCAACCCATTAATTTTTCTTTTCGATTCATTTTTGAGGTGGTTGTTTGAACTGAGTATATTTTTATTTTTAAGAGTAATCCTAGGTGTATTTTTATGTAGAATGATTTTTATAGATGATGGATGATTTATGACAATCTTGAGGAAAGAGCTAGTCATCGGGAATTAGTCTTTCGAACCAATTTAATTCTTAGGTGCACTAGTTAGGTGCTACATGATGTAAGTTGTGTTTTGAATTCAAAAGCATGCTATGAAAAGTGAATGACTTCTTTTTCAGACCCTGGACTCTTTTTTTTTTACCCTTATGTGATTGTTATCTTGATACTAAACCCTTGTAGTTTTTTAGACAAAGAGTGTATATGGATCCTTCTTGAGTTGAACATATGCCATGTGTGTTAGGTGTTTTTTGACACTTCATTTTTTTATATTAATATCAAAAACTTGCTTGGTGTGTTTTCAAATCAAAATAAGAATGATGTTAAGTTTAGGAGATGAAATAGGCTTTTTGGACCAGACATATTTTATCCTTTGCTTTACCTACCTATAATGGATTATCCTAGTTAGCCTCATTGAGCCTTTAACTTATTTTTTGGAAGCCATGTGTGAAACTTAATCCTTTTCTTTCAATTGACCCTTAACTTGATCCAAAACTCGTAAGCACTTTAATTGAAAAATAAGAGTTGAAAGAAGTGATAATTGAAGCCTGTGGACTGAATAATGAAACAAATAGTAGGGATTCATATGTTGTTGGTAGGAAGCAGAAAAAAAGAAGAAAAAAATGTGTGTTTGGGCTCTCCTTGATAATGGTGTGTCCATATACTTAAAATGATGGGAAAACAAATAAAGTCTACAGGTGTGAAGAGTAGAGAAGAGATTAGTTGATTGAAGAATTAATGAAAAACATAAAAATTATGATGTTTTAAAGTGCTCAGGAAAATAGTCATCATTTCTGACTTAAATAGTTCCTACCCATCCCTTAACTTAAGTTACAATCATAAAATTCCTACTTGATTTTAGATTCTATTTTCCTATATTTGTAGAGTAGGACTTGGGAAAGCTTATGCTTTATTGTACATTGCACGTGAACTTCTTTGGGGGACTGGGCATAATTCTATTCTTTTACCCATTCGTGTGATATTTTATATACTTATGAGTGCTTATTAGTAACTCTCTTGTGGTGAGGGAACATAATTAGAAAAAAATAGGTGAGGTGATTGATCTCTTGATTAGGTGACTTATGAGTGTTTGCTAATATCTTAAAGTTAGTTCTTTAGGCAATATGGTATTGAAGTAGTTGTTCATATGGTTTTAAATATGGTGAATGAATGAAGTATCTGTGTTAAGAACTTTTCATCTATTATAAACGTTATAGTCTTAGCTTGAGTATTTGTTCATTCAACTCGTATAGTATAGTAGAGTCTGGCCATGAGTGTATAACTTACTCAAGAACGGCCAAGGACTTAAGTGTGAGGTGTTGATGTTAGGTCAAAAGTATATTTCTATACGATCATTTGACTCATAGTTGTTCTCTTTTGATAGTGTCTTGAGCTTATTTAATGTGAATTATAATTATGTTGTGTATTATGATGTGTGGGATAGAGATGATGGAATTAGAGCATAATTGAGATAATTAAGTCTAAGTAGGAGCTAAATATGTTGATCTGGAACACGTATAAAGGTGTTGGACCAAGAAAGAAACTTAATCAAAGAAAAATAAGAGAAAATATCAAAAATGTGCTAAGGGTATGCTTGGGGTGCTTCCAACCACAAACATGAGCCTCCAGCAGGCCTTGGTCAACTAGTATAAAAATGGCCTGGGCTACTAACTCAATGCAAATTTGAGCCAACTTTAGCCTAATCCGTTTTTAAAGAGGACAACCTAACCCAGGAGGACCTTTGGGACTTAATATAAATCTTTCTTAGGTTTTTTTAAGTGATTATTGAAGCATAGAAACTCACTAAGGAAAGAGAGAACAAGCTATGTTTTGCTTTATTTTTTTGTTCTTTAATCATTAATTCATCACTACCTCATGAATTTGATTGCTCATATTCAATTCATGAGTAGTTAAACTTCTAATATGTAGGGTTATGGTTAATGACATGAAAGTTTTGGTTTGAATAGCATATTGTTTAGTTTGATTTCAATTTATTGAGTTATTTATATTCTCTTGATCTTATTTGTTTGATAACTTTATCACCTAGTAAACACTATCTATGGTTATTTTTTTGGATTAGAAAAAGGGAAATTACGTATACAATAAGGGAAGGTAGGGCTTGATTGTGAACTCTATAAGGAAGGGTTACTGATTTGCTAATGTGAATGGGACTATACTTGTTTACCTTGACCAGTTGATACGAAGAAAAATCACATGTTCTTCATTAGCGATCAATAAAAATAGAAATATTGGTGCTAGGAATAGTTAAAGAGACCTAGAGTTGTTGGAAAAATACTCAACATCATTAAAATCAACCCACAACTAGTAACTCAAGAAATCAACTAATATATGATTTGAAGACTAAATTGAATTCTCAAAATATCATAAAACACTGATCATCTCTCTAATCTGAATTTTAACTTACCCATCTACGACTTGTTCGGTTATAATCAGAATATAACATCACTTTGTATTAGTTTTTTCTTACTGAATATAAGTTGTAAGAATTCAAAATGGGTAATCAAAATCATTAAATCACCTGTATATGATATTTGGATCACGTCCTATATTTTTTGAACATATGTGTTTGGGTGCAACAAGTTTTTCAGCATTTATATTGGGGTAAAATTTATTTATTACCTTCGTGATGGGTGGATTACAATGATGACTTTTGGGTCCAGGTTAATGTAGTGATCTTGATGATCTATCCACAACTACAATGAAGGAAGGACCTAGAGAGAAATTAACCCCATTTTTTAGATTTAAAATCCTATAACTAAATTTTTAAAATTGCGAAACTTATTTTTTGGAGATTCAAAAGGTGATTTTCAAGATTTTTTGCTTGGGTATGATTTTTATGCTTATTTTATGCAATGCATAATGATTTATTTGAGATTTCATCTTCAAATCCTTGTTTTTCAATTTGAAAATTTAGAAATTTTGAGATAAGGCTAAAAGAAGGAATTTTGATGATTTCAAAGTCGATTTTTACTCTATTTTTTATGAAATTTCAGATTTAAAGTTCTTAAGTTATGGGTAGCGTTATTTTATATTAAAATTCTAGTTTTGACTATGTGGGTTTGAGATTGGCTTTTGAATTGACTTTTTGGACTAGAGATTTAAGTGTAGCAATATGAGTATTTATGAATTCATATTCTTATGTAAAATATGTATTTGATTCGATTGGGATCATTCAAAAGGTCAAGAAAAGGTTAAAGCTATGATTTGACTTTTTGGAATCTTTGAGACCTATAACTCTTATTCATGTTATTTGTATGTTGGTTGCTTACATAAAACTAATGAGTAGATGGGATCCTATATCAATAAGATAACGACCATCTATGTGGATACACTTATTTTTTAAAGGATTGTTCTGAATAATTGATTTGTTTGAACTATATATCAGTTTTATTAATACATGGCGTATTTAGTAAAAAGTGGAATAGTGATTCTATCAGTCTTGATATTGGATATACCTCCATGATGAGTGCTGATTTGATTAATTTGAGAGTGTATATCTGGGATTGTAGATAGTATTTTGAATTGAATTTGGTCTTGTGTGTCTATATTGAGATATTTGAACTCCTCATATCATTGTGAACCTTGCATGCTCAATCATACTTATATCATCTCATAGTTAAAAGAGATATATTTTAGAAAAGAGATTTCAAAAATATATGTAAGCCCAGTGAGAAAGTGTCCCAGATGAACTTTTACTAATTTTGATTTGCATGCTAAATGAGAAAGTGTTCTAGATAAATTATTAATTTGACTAATGAAAAATAATTTTTATTATATTATTGATTTTTTGCCTGACAAGAAAGGGTTTCAATTGGGTGTGTGGACCTCGTGATTCACCCATGATTCCCAACTAGCTATACAGAGCATCGGGTGTATATTGTAGCATTACATTGCACCATTTGCATTCATCTAATTACATATGTTTGGTTTGTATTGATATTGTTGTAAATAGTGATTGAGGAGTTTGTTACTTTCATTCTAATTTGAGAAATTGTGGACTAGTACTCTATTGATTCTATTTTATCATTGTATACATGTTAAATTAGGTGTGGCATTCCTGTTTGTAGGTTTATATGAGTTGTGTCGGGTGGGAGTTAACTGGTTGCGAGATATTGCCGAGTACATATGGATTAGTACTCATCCAATTCTTAGCCACTTTATAATTTGTCTGGCTACATTCCTCATCCAATTCTTAGCCACTTTATAAAATTTCTTTCAACCCTATTACATCAGGTTAAGTTTAGAATGGCTATAAAATGAGCAAGTCTTAATATTTTGTTCTACATAAAAATTAGTCTTACAAAAATGTCTTCCAGAAGGAGTGATTTTGACCTTTATGACCTCGCTTTGTAAATATTTCCCATAACGTAGATGTTTATGAAATTTCAATACAATAAATCTACACAATTAACCATAAAGTTACGTTTCATAGGAAAAAATTAGAATATAGATATATTGCTCATAAGTGTCACGATATAAATTATGGGATCATGCAGACACCTACTCTATTCTTAACGAGAAAAGAAGACCATATCCTAACCAATTATTCTGCGGAATTCAAAGTAACAACATTCATATAGTTAAGCCATTCAATTATATGAGTTAAACATAATTATAAATCGAAAATCCTTAGAAGTATATATACTCAATAGCTTACAACATTATACAAAACCTAATCTAGACAAGTACAAAAACTTCTACAAATGAGAACAGACAATAAGAGACACAACTTCCGCTTGGATAAGGCGTAGAAGTAGAAGAAGAATTCATTGTCATCCAAACTAAGAAACTCCAAGCCAACCTGTAACACACCTACATCACAAAAAAGATGTAGAAAGAGTGGTATCAACACACCATACCTACTGGTAAGCATCATTGGGTGCCTAGAATTAGGTCACGTAACAAAATATTAAAATCAACAAAATCAATATGACAATCTTATATAACAGTTTATCTTAAAAAATCACACTCCTTGCCACGATTATTAACATTATCATTACATTATCATTTCCTTTCTAATATATTAAGTTTACTAACCAGTAACATGTTCTCTAACATTTAACTTTACCAAGATTACGCATATTGTATTCACATTATCAACGGAGGACTCATTACCACATCATGACTAACTCAACCATGCAAGAGTATATTCATGTAATTCAACTATTTCAACATCACATAGAATCCAATAAATCCACAATGACAGTAACATCCTACAAATCAAATAAAACAATAATAGATATCTCAACAAGTAAAACGATATTTGCATTTGACAGGTAATTCATTAAACTTCCATACAATCAATACCCAACAAAATGGCATACAATCATAAGTCAAAACATATCAAATCATGTGAAACCCTGCAACATAGCAGTCACCTCACAATACTTGTATCTTGTCCTTACTAAATCACAACCCTATAATCTCAGCATTTGATCACACTCATAAAACTTTCTCATTTGTACACACGAGGTCTATATTTGTCAAATACTCATGACCTGTAGAGGATTAGCTCTGTCTCTCTCTCTCTCTATATATATATATACACACACACATGTACATATATATATATACACACATATATAAATACATAAATAGATACATCTATATATATACATACATATACATATATACATATAAATGCTCGTCCAAACACTCACATCAGACATGAGCCACCCACCAACATAAGGCTTACATTCTTTCCTCATCTTTCTCATTACACAATGATATAATACACTTCACTATCTCATTAGGATAATAAGACAAATACACTAATTCATGCAAGTTCACATCAATAGCTATCATAATATCAACAAGTGTTACTAATTTTTATCAACTAGCCAATAAGTACACACAGTATATCAAGTGCACTTCATAACCATAAATTAACTCAAGACAGGATTCAACAATCAACAATTTATTCAATTCAAGCATTATCCATCTTGCAATTGAGGTATACCAGCATTATCAAATCATTTATAAGCAGTTAAATGTTATTATCGAAGATGAATTAATTGTTTCTTCATTCAAGCATGATCAAATCATATTTATCAATACAAATATGTTTGAATACCAACCCACAACTTATTTATTCAAGCATAAGCAACAATAATCATTAATCACAAGCTTATCCAAAGACCAGTCAATAAGTATTCAATTAAGGAGTATGCTCAAACAAAAAGAGTCTAAACTCTAATTCAATATACAGAAGTTCATTCACTAACCAATACGTTTTTATTCAAATCAAGCCCAGTGAAGTCAATTAGTAAATTGCAACCCATATATTCAAGTCAATACTAGATTTCAGACACAACTTCATTTGCCGATTAATCAACCATTCAACTTCATTCAACTTATGGTTCTAGCATTAGTTATGCACCTTTACACATCACTCCCTAACACTTAGTCAATTTACGACACCACTTACCTTTATTATGATCTATTCTCATAACAACATTACAGGAGGAAACTCACACATTCATGACACATCCAACATCGTTTAATTCTTTTTAAAGGTATTTAAGCAAGGTTTATATTATATGCTCACACAATTTCCCTATCTTTAACCATGTTCACATAATTTAGAGTATAATTATTATCTAAGTCCTACAAACACTAAAACCCATCAAAAGATTTATACATTAATATATCAAAACACAATTAGATCTTTATAATAATAATTTCCTATTTTTATCCATCCAAATGTCATGCCTGCAAGACTAATCACGATTCTCCCATCAATTCTATTTTACATACACATTTACTAACCTCAGTCTTCTACTCATAAGTCATAAACTACCTTATTTATAGAACTTTATCAAGCAAACTAATTAGTCGGGGCCTTGCGCATCCTCAAAGCTTCAGAATGCTCAAGATCTAAAATAATCATCATACAAGATTAATTAATCACCTCTTTAAATTCAAGCACTGGGGATTCAAACCCACTATTTTTACAATTCATATTCAAGGAGAGTAATTTTACACTAGAAAGTATAGATCAACAACCTAGAACATTGTTAGACAAATTCAGAATTACCCATAGGTTTTCTCTAAAATTTTATGAACCTAGAGTCCAAACCCACAATTCCACCATTAACAATTGTTCTAAAGATTCCAAGGTGTTAGAAGATTATTAGACAAAGAAGTTGATGGAAAAACTTAACAAAGAATTTTCATCCTAACCTTAAGAAAATGGCCCTCTAGGGCCCTAGAATGAAGGTTTTGAGTTTATAACATA
Source organism: Capsicum annuum (assembly GCF_002878395.1). Classification (NCBI taxonomy): domain Eukaryota; kingdom Viridiplantae; phylum Streptophyta; class Magnoliopsida; order Solanales; family Solanaceae; genus Capsicum; species Capsicum annuum. Next base: position 151,264,300 of record NC_061114.1, on the reverse strand, counting down.
ATACTCGACAAAAAACTGACATAAAACAGTACTCTTACTATAGCGGATCTCAACTTTTAAACATAGACAACTTTTAGTAAGATGATCATAACTCTCTACTCCAATGTAGATTAACTGTCATGACCCAACTTTTCAGGTCATGATGGCGCCTACCAAATGAATGGTACTCAGTAGGTAACTGCCAATTGATCTCCAAAGATAAAGTAGCTATTACAGTATATAAATAGAATGAAAACTAGAACCAAGAGTCCATAAATCATGTAGTAAGTCAATGAGAATAACAAGGGACAATTATCCTATTCATGACAAAGAATCTAACATAATAAGACTAAGGAAGTATCAAGGTGAACTATCCTATTCTAGCTACATTCATTATATCCCAATGCTATACCGTATATCCCAGGTCAATATACAAATATTGACCGAAAGAAAGATATATTGTAATATAAAAGGCGTAGGAACGACTATACAATATGAACAATGAAGAAGGGATATCCGATAGTACCATGACTTCATATAGCTAGATATATATATATATATAATACATGTAAATAGGAGGTCATCTCAAACATAACCTTGATCATCATGTTCTCATTTTAAGACCTCATTATAATACTATCATGATTTACATACTATCATACTCGGGGATTCTAATCCACATGGCTAGATATGAAATACTAATGCATAATACTGCAATCATAAGATAGGAGAGGACAAAGACATACCTCAAATCCCGATACTGGATTAATGACCAATCTGTCATAGCTAGCCATAATAATGATCATAACAATGATAATAACAACATCAATAACAGCGTTAACAACCAACTACTCTAAAAAACCAAATACCTAGATGAGCCTATGCGTACCTCTACCGCCCCGAGATTGGAAGGTTCAATCAATATACAATAATGCAAGACATATCCTTCACCCTTATCTATGATATTATCCCATAATAGCTGGTAAATATAGCTGTATACTAGTGATAGGTGATGTACATGCAGGAATGAATGCCAAGTATACCATCAACATAACAACTCAGAATAATTGTCCTCATCAGGACCATCATCATCATAATCAACCTTCGGCTTTGGTGGGAATTAATATAATCTCAATAGTATCCTCCGAACTCAAACTAGATATTAATATCATCACAATATCCTTCGGCCTTGCCGGGTATCAATATCATCTCAAATATTCTATGGACTCGAATCGGGTTTCAATATCATCTCAATAGTATTTTCGGACTCGAACCGAGTATTAATATTATCATAATATCCTTCGGTCTTGCCGGGTGTCAATATTTCATCACAATATCCTCCGATCTTCCACGGTATCAATATATTATCGTAACTATCAACACATAAATATAGGCATAAAATAGGTGTACAAACATAAGCCGATATACTCCTAACCATGATCATAATATCGCAAAGATAACTATCTTTTCATTATATTCTATCTGCTCATTATTAACTAGCCAAGACTCATTATTATACCGCTAGTTTACTAGTCATCACATGATCTCTAGTTATAAATCTAACCAATTTTTCACATAATCATTAATCATGGAATACCAATTAACCATTAATTAATAATTAACCAAACCTAACGGCAAGTCAAGGTTCACTATTAAACCATAATCGCCATCTATTCACTATTTATCATTTATCAACTAAACATCTTGTATTAACTAACACTAATCAATATCTAATACTGTTTACCAACTGATCCTCAATATTAACTAGTCCTCATTAATAGCTAGTCAGCATCAATAACTAGACATCATTATTAATAGGCATCATTATCACTAACATCCCTTAACACCTAGCAATGTTTGCCACATTATCCTCACTTAACAACTAATCAGAATTATAAATTGTTATCAATGGCCATATATCACTACCATCGATAAACCTAACTTCATAGCCGTATATCAACCGTAGTCATTAGCTAGCAAGGCTCATTAACTAATGTACTTAGAATTCTAAGCATCAAGTACTATAGTCACCTAATAGACAACTAGTTACCATGTAGCTTATACCATTATTAGGAAAAATAGTCATAAGATCGTATTCAGCTAGAATCATATCAATAATCGATATAATAATCATAAATGTATTGAATCTATACATACCATTACCAGTATTCAATCAGTGAAATCAAAAGCATCATACCACACCTTCTTCCACCCCATACCAGAGAGATGTGCATACACAAAAACATATATATAATCATGAACTGTAGCCACAACCCCAACAAGGATAAACACTTCCCGAATGTACAATCGATATCATCTATCGATCCTCGGCCCAATAATATATCCGAAATAATCACAATATTATCATCACGACCTTCAGCCCATACACATATTTAGAACTTATCTCTATAATCATATTTATAAGTCATTGCATATCTCTAATACGCTCACATCTAGAAGGCATCTCGCATATATGAGGTATAATATCAATAAGCTTATAATCATCTCTCACATAGGAGGCATAATATCAATAAGCATGATACGTAAATAAGTCATTTCATGTATAAAGGTCATTCATCATGACGGTGAGGAATATCACCTCTCTAGGCCAACTATCATATCTAAATAGAGGTAGCATCTTTATTGGCCCATTATCGCATCTAAGAGAAAAATCATCTCTAAGGACCCAACGTCATGTCTAAGAGAAACAACATCTCTATGGGCCAAATATCAAGTCTAATATGAAATGGCATCTCTATGGGCCAAGTATCAAGTCTAAGACAAAATAACATCTCTATGGGTCAAGTATCAAGTAATAGAGGAAATAACATCTCTATGGGATAAGTATCAAGTCAAGGAGGTAATAATATCTCTATGGGCCCATTTTATCACATCATTTCTATATGAAACAACATAGCTATAACTCATAAGTCACAATTCGAGGAAAATCATTACAATATACCGAGTCACAAAGTAACCTTATACTAAGGTTTACTTGTTATCACATATGTCTAATATCTGCAGTTAATTCCATAATGACTAACTCAATTCTAGGCCTAACGAGGCTGGAAAATCCCACTTCTAAACCTCAATTTCCTTAATTAGGTACACTATGCCCCAAACTAGGCTAAGATATCTAGTTCAACTTCTAGATGTTAAGTAAGCCACATACAAGCCTAAGATAGGAACTTCAACTAGAAATAAAGGCACCTAAGTCAATTCTATCCAAATTATGATTCCAAGAATACCACACTAGACCAATAAAATCAAATATACTAATCATGCTTCCAACATTAAAACAACATCCATAATCTAGCAATGTATCAAATCTATGCTACAATTCAATCTAAACTAGGGAGAAGGCAATAGGAGTCCACAAGGTTATAAACATACTATCTTACGCGTCAAAGACAATCATCTAATTTGCAAAACTTCAATAATCAGGGCTAATCTATCTTACTCATAATAAATTCTAACATTCACATCCACACGCAATACAATCATACATCATGTATGAAGGAAAGTGGACAGGAGCCTACCTCAAGGCTAAACCGCAAAATTACACTTTAAGCACCACATGCTCGTCTTTACTTCATAATCCCCAAAATGCCATCACACTATCAAAAATATAATCTACTCATCAATATAAGTCTAACGATACCCATATTGCACTATTGTACTTCAAGTCCAAAAACAACACCAAAAATCCTAAGTGGGTCCCACGCATGGAAATTGCATTTTTGAGGTCAACCCAATGCTTATACATCACCAAGAAATAATAACCCTCAATTAATGGGTGAAAAGAAAGCAAATTTAGGGCTAAATCATAGCCTAAGCTAAATTAGGATTTTGAGTCAAGAACTAAGAAATTCACCAATAAAGTAACAAAATCTTACCTTAATCCGGATGATAATCAAAATAAAAGATATTTATCAAGCTCCCTAGACACCCACAAGACTCAATTTTGAGTTATCATACCCATTTAGGGTTTTAGGCTCTCAAAAATGAGTCAAAAATGGTGAAAAACGCAGCCTATAGGGTGCTTAAATACCCCTACCAACTTTGGAGATTCGCAGTTGCTATCTGGGCCACCAGCAAAGTCAAGATCTTTTTATTCACCCTCGAAACTCATTCAGAATCCAAAATATAAGATACAATAGTGAAATTTAAGTGTAAACCACATTTCAAATTTACTTGAGTCATTAAAACTTTCATCCAAGATCATTTCAGAAAAAAGTGGGGCTCATACCTATCGTTTTATTTTTTATAAATTCTGCTCGATAGCTCAAAATAAGCTTTGGTGCGTTGGAATCCGAACCAAAGGTCTACCTAGACTAAAATCAATATTTTAAATTCGTTGGCATAGTCAAAATTTGCATCAGAGATTATTTTGCTAAAGTTTTCACTCAGTGGCTATTTGGAACCAGTGAAGACTTCTAAATAGGTAATTGGCTCTAAAAAACAAATAAATTGCCTGATAACCGAACCATCACTCCCAGTAAGTCATAACTGACTTAGGGCAGCTATGGAGAAGCTCAAACGATGAATATAAGCATAAATATGAAAAGTGACCTAGTGGGTTATTACAACATCCACTACTAAAAGGACTTTCGTTCCCAAAAGTCAACAGATAGAAAGAATCTCAAAGGCTCAAACGGATGAGGTATTGGGCTTGATATTCCAATCATGACTTCCCAGGTAACCTCAACGGAGAGAAAACACTTCTAAGGGATTTTGCCACAAGTATCCTTTTTTCAACAAACACTCTCATTCTACGTCCAAATAGCCAACTCAACTTAACCGCTAACTGGCCTCCAACTGAAATTAAAAGGCTGATGCACACACATCTGAACCACATCATGCTGACACCACCACTATATCTGCATAAATCAACAAAGGCTTATCCTAGACAAAACCAAACAAAGACATGAGTCATAAAACTGACTCCAAATCCCAAAAATAACCTTTCTTTAACATTTATCACATGTTATGTACTCCAAGACAAGAGGAAAATCATGTGAGTCTTATCCATACAGTCTCATCACAGAGAACTCAAAGAACTACAACTAATCTGCTGAAAGTCCATATGGGAAATATGAGAATAAACTCATAAGATGCTATCTGGCACACAAATGGAAATAATAAAGGAATACAATCTATGTCAATACTACAACTAGTTCAGATGAAAATCATACTGGAATCCCAAAGCCCAAGGTATAACTATTTATGACTGAATATTTCATTCCAGGATGTGCCATCAATCGAGAATAAAGGCATACCAAATCCAACTCGAGCATATTACTCCCACTGAGTAAATCATCCAAAGTCTCCAAATAAAATTAAAACTCGGGGTCAAAATTGAAATAACCCCCACGGGGCCCATGGGCTATCATCTGAACACTTATCAACTATAATCCAACCAAAATCTAGAAAATCAAACAAGAAACTATAGAGTAGGATCAACCTTCCTATAAATAAAATTCAAACTAAAATAAGTCCAAAATGAAGGCTACACAACAGCTCTACAATACCAAGCTAAAATATTAGCACCAAGGCTAAACTGCTCAATCTCAAATATCTAAACTAAATCTATGAATGGATAGGAATTAATGCTCAAAATCTATCATACTTCTAAATCGTCATTCCAAGGAGTTAAAATTCAAAACTTGGCAAATAAGGCTATATCAATGTCAACTATCTCAAATTGACTCTAGTATCCAAAATTTGATATATCCAAGTTAAATCATTCCAAGCAACAGTCGAGACATATCGAAAGAGAAAAATCACCACAGGAATAAACAGTGACTGATAAAACAAGCAACCAACTCTAGATCATCTGGATAAAATAAAATAGAGCCACAAAATATGAGTCATGCAAAAGGATAAATCACTGGCTAAAATGCATATAACCCATTCCATATCCACTGGACGGCAAGAACTATCCAAATATACTCAAAACTTCTCAAGGCTGAAAACCACACTAGTGAAGGCAAAAACTTTAGCAACTCAAATAAATACAACCTAAGCTAGGAACTAACCAATGCAATACTCTATCTAGGCAAAGAAATAGCCACAGGATTATATCATCGAGGAAAATCACTCCATCAAGCCTCACTAGGCCAAACAAATGTTGAAATAGGGATTTCCTGAATCCATCTAAGAATCATATCATCAAAGGATATACCAATCCTAAGACCAAGGTCAAAGTAAAGACCACCACCAGAAAATCAACAACTCAAGATAAGGAATTTCCAATTTGCCAACTTAAGAAGCAATCATAAGAAAGGTCACCTGTCTCAAACTTTCCAACTCCACTTAAGACAAAACCATATCACAGCAAGAAGGGATTATCTAATCCCCACACTAATAATAAAAGAAAACCATCACAAAGGAACGAATCCATCAAATCTAAGAGATGAATTCATGATACCTCAATATCGATATCAAAACCACTATAAGGTGATGAAATAGTCACAATAAAAGAATGGACCTTAAACTAATCAATCTCAGAAATAGGTTATATCGGAAGGGATAACCATAAAATATTCTTCATAATCCAGGAAGCAAATTTAAGAATCTCAAACACAATAGTAAGCAATATAACTAAATTACCAACTTAAAAAGCACACAGAACCATGGAAGGTTAACTTTCCTTTGATTATACTCCCAAATTAGTCTAGCACAGTTAACCAAGAGGGAAAAAATCAACCTCACCATGCTATTGGAGAAAAAATCATCAAATCAAATTATATCTACTCAAGCCACCAAATAAGATCACAACATGAAATTCTAACTCGATAACACTAGTCTAAATAGCTACCCGTCGAGAATCAAATTCATCATATAACATCTATTAATAACATCAAATAATATTAATAACCTCAGATAGTGGTAGAAATAGCAATATCAATATCAATATCAACATACTGAATAGGCGGTACCGAAATGAATATCAATATCATGTACCACTCAAGGGCCACAACAGGTCTAATGTGCCAATATATATCTACTTAATCCACTACTAAAAGAAATAAACAATGGAGTAGTAATAAAATCATAAATTCAACAATAAGGCACACAGCGACCAATATGAACCCATCAAGGCATATAATTATAAATGGGTATGAACAAAACCCCCAATACAAATAATAAAGGATAAAAACGGTAAATAAAAGCACATCAATCGTGGTGACATCCGCAATCACCTGCCTGGTACGCATAGGGAAAATAAATATAAATGGGTCCAACTTGGACCAACTGACTGAATCATCGACTGAGGTACCATGCACACTATCTCTACTAAAGATGCCACAACATCATGGAGTTAATCTAAATAAGCTGAATGAATGGAATCTTAGCTCAGGGACACTCTCTAGACTAGTAGTCGGTCTCTATGCGGTCATAACAATTCCTAAAGCATCAATATGGAGAGAAAAGAAACTAATCCCAAATGGATGGCTAATTGATGCTAGGATAAATCCAAAATTTTATGTCCAAACTTCCAAAATCATAGGCTGTCTTTGGAACCCTAGGCTGGCAGGGAATATAAACTAACTCTATCTAACCACCTATCTCATACCAGGGGCATTCTCTAAACCAGTGTCCAATCATAACACAACCAAACCAAGAATCTAAAATGCTTTGAGATACTACCCCTCATAATCCAAAATGGTCATCATGGCCTGAAGAACCATACCACACTCCACAAGTCTGATTGGGACTCAGACTAAATCTTTTTTAGCTACTACTGAAGATCTTCAATATCCATCTCTGACTCTCTAGTTTGATACTGTCCAAAAATTTTGGAAATGCATATTGGAGTCTCGTCTGTATCTTCAACAATATTGCATCATCCTTCAGGTATAGAATAAAGTCAAAGAATATATTTGAGGTCCATAGGAATGTGAACACATGAAAGGTGTCATAAAGTGAATTTTCTAAAATGTCATTGTAGCCTCCCAAAGTTAGGTTATGGATCTCTGCACTGCTCTGCAGGACTCTATTAACACTTATCTCTTGTACTAATACACCAATGAAATCTAGGCTTTGATATCAATTTGTCACGACCTAATTTTTTAGGTCATAATGGCATCTACCATAATCCATAGCTTTACGACTCACCCCAAGAAGATTAAATGAAATGTAGATCCCCACAAAATTCTTGATATGCATGTTCGCATCATTAATAGGCAAGACAACAAACACCCCTTCAAATTCAATAACTGGATCATAACACTTGTAATATTAAAATTGATACCTTAGGAAATTTCTGGAGAAATGATTGTACCTATTGCAATTAGCTCAACGTACCCCAAATCTTCTTCTGGATTATTGTACACTTGAAGAAATTGCTAGATATGTTGTTCTCCTCTGTTTCTTCTCATTCTATCTTTTTCCAGAGAAACTAGACGACTATCATATTCTTGTCAAGCTCCTTCACCATAGCTGCTCATCAAGTAGCTACTTAACATTATCCTCAGCCATTAAGAGAGAAATAACTTGCTCTATAATTTCTTAAACGTTATGATGAAGTGGTTCGTTCAAGGTTGTTGGGTCATTATGAACCCCTTTGAGTAGGGCCCATCGATCTTGAATTCCGTCTCTTTCTATCTTTCAATTTTGTCTTAAAATAATAAACTAAACCAACAACTTCAACAAACTCAATCTATCAATTCATAATTGTATTTCTCGGCAACGGCACCAAAGTTTTATGTTGCCCAAATTACACCTCTTAAAAATTATAAAGTGGTCACTAAATAAAATACAAAACCCAACAAGGTTGGGGTTGATCCCACGAGGAATAGGCCAAAAGTATGCGAAGAGTTTGCTAAAGTAATTTGCAATTATGTAAATAAAAGAGGGGGTTGTGAAAGTAAGTTGTAATAGTAATAGTTGTTGGTTAATTAGGTTGTGATCAATATGAGATGATCACTAGGATCGTGTTTCCCATGACTTCATAACTCCATAGGTTGTTAGTGCTTAGCAGACTATCCTGATGCCTTGCGTGCAAAATCTAACAAGATATATATCCCCCAATCGTCTCTCAAACTTGGTTTAGATTAATTTTACTCATCTCCTCTTGGACTTAGAGGGTCATATTACTTGCCCTTCTTTTATGATCTCAGATTAACTATCCTGGTCAAGGCTCAAGTTAATTAGATGGAGGTTAGTAGCTTCAAATTACTGTTGTTATTTCCTTATCCTAATATCCACCTCTCTATAGCAAGTTTAGAATATAGGTGAATTCCTAATGTATGCATCCAGAAGTTGAATAATCAAAGGTTAAGGCATTCATATATAGAGTTCAATATGGTGGCTAATGCACTTGTTTATTTTGGTGGTATACTAAAGGGAAGCAACATCACAATTTTGGCAAAACCTTCTCCATTCGTGGTAAAACTCTTTTTTTCAACATAGGGAGGCCACTACGACTACTTTTCTTAGTCTTAGAAGTTGTAGTTCCCTTCTAAGGCTGTTCTAAAGTCTCCTTTTTGTTGTACTACTAGTAGTAACAATAGAATTATTTTTTATAAGAATACTAACTATGTCATGAGGTACCTCCCTCTGCAAGTTTAACATATAATATAGTAGGGGTGTGCATCGATCGGTTCCATTCAGGTCTGTGTATTATCAATTCAGTTTCTTAATTTTTGATTTTAAAATATGCTAAACCAATAACAAAATCAATAAGATTTATTTATATCAATTTTTGGTTTATCAGTGTTTGGTCCTTAATGATCTGATTTTTAATTTAATAAATAAAAAAATGTTCAAAAAGCGAATGTCAATTTGGCACAATGATTTTTAATGTTGTGTAATAGTATCAATGAGAGTTATTCATTTTTCGTCCAGAGTCCTTTCTGAAGTCAATGAGAATTCTAAGGATGGTGTCACAGTTCTTTAGTGCGGCTTGAGCCATGAGAGTGAGGTCATCAGCAAAGAAAAGATGGGAGATTTTGGGCCCTTTAGTGGTAATCTTGATAGAGTCCCAATCTTTATTGGTGACAGCATTGTTAATATTTCTGGAGGATCTTTCCGTGCATAGGATAAAGAGGTAAGGGGAGATTGGGTCCCCTTGTCTTATCCCTCTACTGGGCTCAAAGAAAAGGGAAGGTTTTCCATTGATGAGGATAGAGATGAAGGAGGTAGAGACACAAGACATGATGAGATCAATTACGGATTTGGGGAAAATTAGTAAGGACTAACTTGAAAATTTTATTACATATTTTTAAAAATTAAAATAATGTAATCTTAACTAAGTATCACAAATAATTTAAACGTCAAGCATAAAGCATATTATCATATTGAACATATATCAAAATTAAATTCGATAACTACTTAGAATTTATAAATGATGATGAACATTATAGGAAACAGAGTTAAGAAATTGACAGAAAAAAAAATGAGAAATTTGTAAGTATGGGTTCTTTCGACATGACAATGGTAGTCTTTTCTTTGTCTTTCTTTTTAAAAATTAATTTTTCTTCTTCTGTCCGTAATTCAAAGAGGAAGAGAAAGAAGAAGTAAGAACTTCAGGTCCAAAGCAAATAAGAGCATAAATATCATCAATTGAGTGTCACCTGCAATTCCTACGAATTATAATTAGAAACATAACCTTAGATATTTACGACATATAACAATTGATTATCATCATCTAATTCACTTCATTCCTTGACAATATCAAATGGTTCTTTTCTTTTCTTTTTTTTTCGATTAAAAGTTTTAGCTAAATAAAAAAACACATAAAACATAAGAACCAATTGCAAATTTTTAGCCTATTCAAATTATATAATTATTCCAATTGACATAAACAAACCATCCTATCATTATTAACTAAAAGAAAGAAAAACATAGACCACTTGGATTCAAAAGGAAGAAAAATAAGTTGAATCAAAACCAAATAAAAAAGCAAATGAAGAAGGAAAAAACGCATATTATATTATTGAAATCTAATTTGTATTCAAAAAAAGTCACAATTCTAGAATTATATAAGGTAGTATTTTCATCAAGCAAATTTTCTAGTTTTTCCATATGAGAGAATTTAGCAAAACCTTCAATATCAGGGGGTCGTTGAACACAAGGTTTAATAGTTAATTCTTCAGACTTATTTTCTGAAGTAGAAGCAACATTAGAAGTTTTTGGACCGTCATTAAGAATTTTCACTATTTTAATTAATTCATCAAGTTTTTTGTCAAGCGAGGAAATGTGTTTTCCCAGAACTTTCACATAGAGACTTAAATAATTATTTTGAGCAATTAACTTATTAATTTCTGCAATAGAGATTCGACCAACATCATTATCAATTAATTTTTGTAATGCATAATAAGTAAAACCCGTATTATTATGAAGTACAAAAGGTGGCTGGGGGGGATAAACATATTCAATAATATTTCCACTAGTATCTTGGTAAGATCTTTCTATCACATTAATATATTTAAGCAAATATGCAGATATAAATCATGGTGCAAAACAAATAATCTGATTATGCAATGCACACATTTCATAGAATTCTTCTGAAATATTTTTCATATCGTTAGGACTATATGTTTCGAAAAACCATGTTCTAAATCTTTTCTTGTTTTCACCAAAGAATTCTTTTCTAACATAATTTCTTGCCTGTGAGGTAGAACTAAAATCTATTTGATGTGGAATCATTTAAACCATTTTCAGAAATCAATATAAGGATTTTAAATACTGTTGACATCAAATTCCATCTTCGAAGGAGTTGGATTTTCTTTATTATAAATATTATCATTATCTTGAACTATATGAGTTTTAGGATTAATTTTAACCTTTTCAATATTACTAAAAGAATTATGCAATTCTGCAGAGTTTAAAGTGTGCAAGGATGCAACACGATTCCTAATTGGGCTATAAATAGGTGGTTCAATAGGGGAAATATATTGTCTAGCAGGCATACTACGAGACATAGCAATGGAATTTTGATAAGAAATAGTAGAATTATCATCAAATTGAAGACATATTTTTTCATTAGAGTTTCGAGTTACATGAGTTAATTCTGAATTAGTCACTTCTCCTGCAAGTTGTTTAGGAGAAACGACTGGCACATTTTTTCTGGCTTTCAAAGTGACTCTTCTCCTATTATAGATACCAATCTACCTCTTTAAGTTTAGTACTTTTTCTACTAACTTCTCCCAAATCCATATTTTAAAATTTCACGCCTTACTAGCTAGGAATCATGCTGCATCCTTGCATACTTTAAACTCTACAGAATTGCATAATTCTTTTAGAAATGTTTCTATGATATGCCTTATTCTTTGTCCGAGGTTAATTGACACCTCACTTTAAGCAAAACCCCTGGTAGAGATACTTCTTTTTATGATTTAAAAATCAAGAATGAAAATCTGAGAAAAGAAATTATTTCTTTAAAACAAAATCAAATGATTTGTGATCACAGGATTTCATAAATTAAAGAAAATACTTCTCATCATGTTTCTTGTTTTGATGTGCCTTTTATGTCTAAAGGTCCAGAAATTACTGTAAATAACGATGATATTAATATTCAAAATTTGGATATAAAAAAAGATTTTTTTTAGAAATGATGCAAATTGTTACCACTCATAAATGGTATATTAATTGTACTATATTGATTAATAATGATATTTCTATAACTAATATTTCTATGATTGATAGTGGTGCAGATGTTACTTGCATTCAAGAAGGATTAATCCCTAGTAGATATTTTCAAAAAATTACTCATATTATTAGATCTGCATCTGGACATACTCTTGATATTAATTATAAATTGTCTAATGCACATGTCTGTAGAAATAATATTTTGGAGGAAGGTTTACCAACCAGCATGATAATGTCGTACTCTTCTTAATGGTCTTAGATGTAGGCAATTAGGAGAATTTAGGTGGTATAAAGATACCTTTCTAAGTCAAGTTATGGACCTACCTAAAAATTACCTTCAATACTGGAAGACCAAATTCGTAGATGGACTCCCTCCTTTGTTTGGTGAAAGGATTAGAAAAAAACTTAGGAGATCATCTATTGATATACCCTGGAAAGACTATACTTATGGTCAACTTATAGCAATTACCGCTGATGATTTAGCTTTATGTAATGAATTGAAATTGAATAGACAAATTAAGATGGATAAGTTTTGAGAAAAGTCTCAATTAGGAGACTTCTGTGATCAATTTGATATGAACCAACAGGCTTCCACCTTTCAACAGAAAACTCATAGGCATTCCAAGTCTTATAGAAAAAAAGAATTACCGACAAAGATCTAAAGAAGAATGAGAGACTCCAAAGGCCCATTGTAAGTCTATGAGATCTACCAAAAATAGGTCTAAGAGAGACCGAGCAAACATCAAGTGTTACAACTGCAAACAGTATGGGCATATAGCTCCAAATTGTAAGCTCCAAAAAATCTCGTCTCTAGGTCTTACTAATAAACTCCATGATTAAATTTATGGCTTGTTATATACATCTAGTTCTAAATCTAATTACAACTTTGAATCTAAATCAGAAAATGAGATTGATTTGTCTTAATCTTCTGATAGTAATCATGAAAATAAAAAAGCTTGCCCTGATTGTCCTGATAATACTAGTTCTTGTGATGACATATTTTATAAATTTCAATCTTAGTTTGAAGACTTAGATTTAAATGTGAAAACTTTAACTGTTGAAAATATACTTGAATTATTAAAAGAAATTTCTGATGAAAAACTGTGGGAAAAAATTATTAATCTTGCTGCAAAAAAATCTTCTAATAGCATTCCTATTAATTCTAAAGCAGTTACAAAAATTCATGACTATGATATGCCATGTTCTTTGGCCGAGGTTAACCGATGCCTCGCTTTAAGAAAAATCCCTGGTAGAGATACTTCTTTTGATGATTTAAAAATCGAGGTTGAAAATGTAAGAAAAGAAATTATTTCTTTAAAACAAAATCAAATGATTTGTGATCACAGGATTTCAAAAATTGAACAAAATACTTCTCATCATGTTTCTCCTTAAGATGTGCCTTCTACGTCTAAAGGTCTAGAAATTACTGAAAATAACGATGATATTAATATTCAAAATCAGGATATAAAAAATAATTTATTTTTAGGAATGATGCAAATTGTTACTGCTCATAAATGGTATATTAATTGCACTATATTGATTAATAATAATATTTCTATAACTAATATTGCTATGATTGATAGCGGTGCAGATTTTAGTTGCATTCAAGAAGGAATAATCCCTACTAAATATTTTCAAAAAACTACTTATATCATTATATCTGCATCTAGAGATACTCTTGATATTAATTATAAATTGCCTAATGCACATGTCTGTAGAAATAAGATTTGTATTCCACATTTTTTCTTTTTAGTTATCCCCCTATTATTTTAGGAATACCTTTCATAAATGTCATCTACCCTTTTACGCATCTAGATGCAAATGGTTTTCAAGCTACTTATAAAAATAAAAAAACTCATTTTTTTTATTATAGATCCAGTAACAAGAGTATCAATGCTTTCATTGGCATGAAACAAACATAATTAAATTTCTTACAATTTGAAATTATGAGTATGAATGTTTAAAATACACTGAGTTCTGCAAAAATACAAGAAAAAATAAAAATAATTTCTAGTCAATTAATTGCTGATATTTGTGTGGATCGCCCCAATACTTTTTGGAAAAGAAAAGAACATGTTGTTTCCCTTCCTTATGATAATGATTTCAGCAAAACTAATATTCCAAAAAAATCTCGACCCTACCAAATGAATGCAGAGTTAGTAGTATTTTGCAAAAGAGAGATTGATAATCTTCAAGAAAAGGGTCTCATAAAACCTTTAAAATCCCCGTGGTCATGCATTGCATTTTATGTTAACAATGCTGCTGAAAAAGAACGTGGTATGCCTAAACTTTTTATTAATTATAAACTGCTAAATAAAGTTTTGAAATGGATTAGGTATCCAATACCTAATAAAAAGGACTTATTATCTAGATTATATGATGTCAATATATTTTCAAAATTTTATTTAAAATTTGGTTATTGGAAAATTCATATTGCGAATGAACATACTTATAGAACTGCCTTTAATATGCATTTTCATCAATATGAATGGAATGTTATGCCTTTTGATTTGAAAAATGCTCCTTCTGAATTCCAAAAAAATCATGAATGATATATTCAATCCCTACATGAATTTTATACTTGTTTATATAGATGATATTCTTGTTTTTTCTAAAACAATAGAATTACATTTTAAACACCTGTATTTTTCAAACAAATTGTTATACAAAATGGTTTAGTTATTTTTAAACCCAAAATGTCTCTATTTCAAACTGATATTCGATTTCTTGGACATAATATTTCTAAAGGTAAAATTGAACCAATATAAAGATCTTTAGATTTTTCAACAAAATTCTCAGATATTATCACTGATAAAACTCAATTATAACCATTCTTAGGAAGTCTTAATTATATTTCCCCTTACTATCAGAACTTATCCCGGGATTTGGTAATTTTGTATGATAGATTAAAAAAGAATCACAAAGAACCTTGGAATACTACTCACACTAAGCTAGTCCAAATAATTAAAAAACGTGTTGAGTCTTTACCTTGTGTATCCCTTGTGAACCCTGCATAGTTAAAAATCATAGAAACTGATGCTTCCAACATAGGTTATGGAGGAATTCTAAAACAAGTCTATCCCCATACTAATTCAGAAAATCTTATTAGATTTCATTCTGGAAAATGGTCTGAAAGCTAGAAAACATACGCCATGGTGTCTCATAAAATGTTAACGATTGTTAAATGTGTTTTAAAATTCTAATATGATTTATATGATAAAAAATTTATTATTCGAACTGACGCACAATCCGTTAAATATATGTTTGATAAAGATTTCAAACATGATGCCTCTAAACTAATTTTTACAAGATGGCAAGCTCAACTGGCCCCTTTCGATTTTGAAATACAATATAAAAAGGGTAGTGAAAATTCTTTACCTGATTTTCTGTCTTGTGAATATATCAATAACTCATAAAATTTTCACAGGCAATTCTTGGATTGTGAGTAGGAGCCAAGGAGAATGAATTATTATACTTTCTACTTATCTGAAAAAACTATTATTACCATCATTAAATGTGTTCCTATAAGTGAAGATATCCATTTCTTAATACTAAGAAAACTTATCCATGACATGATAAGAGAAGATTGATATCTTCCAAATTTTGAAGAAATAAGAGATGAAATCGACTGGTCCGACTTTGATACATCATTTGATAAATTTTAATCTTTTGATGCAGTATGGATCAACCCTGGTAAAGGGCCAGAGGACGTGGAAAAGGCAGCAAAATCAAAGGTTCCTCCTACTATGGAGGAAGAAACATCTCTTCATCTTCCTACACTTTTTCCTCTTCTAATTTCCCGGTATTAAAAAAAGGAAATAGAACTTTGATTAATGCAAAAATTTCGCAAATTGCTGAATCATCATCCAAAAACCAGCATATGAGCACTTCAATTCATTTGAAAGATATTCTAGAAGATTACCCTTCATATAAACAACTTCAGTCCTATATGTTTGCTAAGCAAACAGATTAGTTGGCCTCAATTATTCAAGAAAATGCTGCCGATAGGCCAAATTATGAAAAGCTTGACACTAGAGAACTAATAGTTCTTGTTGAAAATACTCAAATATGTAACCAAGAAGATCCATGGAGACTACTCCAAAAATACTAGACACTAACCTTTATATTGCAGGTGAATCTTATAAAATAAAAGCTTTTTATAAGTCAATCCTACTTTCTGCTGGAAGTAGTGAAATTGAACTCTATCAAATGAGCAAATAACCCCAGAAGCGCATGGATATTCCAAAATAGTGGTACAGTCGAGTTTAATATGTCTTAGGTTGGCTTGGTCTTAGTGACTCCATCTAGTAAGTTGTGCCTCTTTAGCTTGATTAGCTCTGAGTAATTGATATCTATAACAGGAGACGAGACCATTAAGAACAGTATAAGTATTTTCATACTGGTTGGTAAACCTTCCTACAAACTGTTCCATGATGGTTAACATAAGAGTATAGACAACATAGATGGTCTCCCTTCTTTGTTTGGTGAAAGGGTTAGAAAAAAACTTAGGAGATCATCTATTGATATACCTTGGAAAGACTATACTTATGGTCAGCTTATAGAAATTACCACTGATGAGGGTTTAGCTTTATGTAATGAATTGAAATTGTATAGACAAATTAAGATGGATAAGTTTAGAGAAAAGTCTCAATTAGGAGACTTCTGTGATCAATTTGGTATGAACGAACAGACATCCACCTCTCAATAGAAAACTCATAGGTATTCTAAGTCTTATAAAAAAAGAATTATCGACAAAGGTCTAAAGAAGAAAGAGAGACTCAAAAAGTCTGCCGTATGTCTATGAGATTTACCAAAAATAGGTCTAATAGAGACTTAGCAAAAATCAAGTGTTACAACTTCAAACAGTATGGGCATATAGCTCCAAATTGTGAGCTCCATAAAATCAAGTCTCTAGGTCTTACTGATGAACTCCATGATCAAATTTACGGCTTGTTTATGTTTAAATTTGTCACACCTGTACATTAGATAACTATGAAATAACCAGGCTCTAATACCATATGACAAAGGATCTGAATTGAAAAAGCTTACTATTTGGAGCTATATGCCCATACTGTTTGCAGTTGTAACACTTAGATAGATTATAGATATAAATTATAAATTATAGATAATGATTTAATAATTTGATCATAAAAATCAAATCAACCAGACTTATGTTGGCCCGACCCAACATGTTTGTAATGCTTAACTGAGCGGGTCATCTGTTGGCTTATAGAAAAAGAGTAAAATAAAGGCTTTGGGTATAGCCATATTAGCTATTTCTACACTGAACACCATTCTCCCTTGTCTCTTCAATTTCCAAAATCTTCTTCCTCCACCTACTCTCCTTTATTCATCCCTCCCCCTCTTTATTCCAGCCTTGAGACTCAAGGGATTCTCCATCTTCTTTGCTCAACAACCACCACCTCCGACGTCAAGCTTGTATGCTGGAGTTACAACAATGGTTGAACAATTTTAATATCTAGCGTCATCCATCCAAGTGAAGGACTATATTGATATAAATCCCTAGGAGGAGCAAATATTCAACTGCTTTCTTTAAGTTGTTGAGCACTACAATCTCGGAACAAAACTTCGTGTTGCTAGTGGTTAGGTTTGCGATAAGGTTTTTGTTCTAATCATAATCTTCCTTTCTTTCTCTTGATTGTGTATTATCTTGAGGTTTACTGCCAAACTAAACTGTCCTAATTTAACACTAAAAAGTTATGAAACTTGTAAAATCAAAAATGTTGATGCACGTAGTGACGGAGCTAAACTCAATTGAAATATTTCTTAAATTACATGCCAGGTAAAAACCATACTACTAAATTTAAATGGGGAGAAAGTATGGATAAAATGAACTATGATATATATAATGAATGTACCACTTATACATGTGTCCAGAGCAATTTTTTTTATTGAGATGGTAGGTAGATTATGCATCGACAATGCAATAACTTAGCCCAAACTGGTGCTGGGGTAATATAAGAGATGCTAATCTTTCTGTATGGAAACATGGAGGGAGTAGTATTTTCATGGAACCTTAGTGAGTACTATGCTTAAAATTTCAAATATTGTATCAAAATTCACTAATCTATAAAATGGGTCATGTTGACCGTCAAAATCAGTTTAGGTCATGGAAAGTGATACTGAGGATTTTCATAATATGGAGATTAGTATTGCAACATGCTGAAAGTGTTGCTTAAAAGTTGGAGAAATACCAGATACGTGAGACTTGAGGCCTTCAAGTAATCTATAGATTGAAAATAGAGTTAGGTTCAATTTACTTACTTATTAAATTGTTCAGAATAGTTATTTACACGGGATGGAATATGCGGAAGACATGAAATTAAAACCATAAAACTAAGAATAAGAAATTAAGATAATAGATAGAAGCAAGGCGCAAGTATGAGATCTAATAGGTAACATGATTGTGAAAAAGTCAAAACCTCCTATTAGAAATCCAAACAGGCACCTATACTCGGTGTTCTCAGATATGAGCACATCATCGCATTAAGCACTGATGCAATGCGATATACAAGGAGCTTGTTGTGAGCCATGGATTTGACGCCATCTACCGAAAGTTGGCGCGTAATCTTTTTATGTGTGATACGCTGTAATGCGTGATGCATGTTGATGCGCTCACATCATGTTGATTTTATTTGTAGGCCCATTTTTAAATTAAAAAAAAAAAAAATCGAATCAAATAAGTCAATATTAAAAGAAAGAAAAGAATCATGACTTTTGTTATCTTCACTTGTGGGATTTTATAGGGTTAGCTATAGAGACTAATATTCTTCTTCACTGTTTCTGTGACGTATTTTCTTCTTCGCTTTTGCTGCGACTTCATTGCTGTAATTTTAAGGTAATTTCTCTTTCTTCTTTCTTCTCCCTTCTCTATTTTGTTGCGACTTTACTGTTTTTTTTTTCTTCTTCTTTTTTGTCACTTCTGCTCTTTCTCTACTGCTGCTCTATTTTTTTATTGTTGCTCTATTTTATTCTTAATGTTGCCCTATTTTTTCCCCTATTTTTTTTCTTTTTTCTTTGTTGTCCTCACTTCTTAGCTTTCTGCTGTACGTTTTTTTTCTCTTTTTGTTGGGAGTTTTGTTTGATTTATTTTTATGCTTTCTTTAATCTTTACAAAGATTTTAAATGTTTAATCCGGTTTGGAAATATGGTAAAAAGTCAAGTGAGACCAATAGAAACAAAATTAAATCTATTTTTTGTGGCTTGACATTTAATGACCGAATTTTTTTCCATAAACATCTTATTGGTAATTGTATGTACAACACTGTAGAAAGTGATCGAGTGTTGTGAGAATAGAAATAAAAGCATATGTTGAGGGAAAAAAGTATTGAAAACATCAAATATCATCTCAACCATGAGTTACTAATCTTAATGATGATGAAATGGAAGGACAAGAAACTGCTAATTTGTCACTTCCTTCAAAATCACAAAAACACTCAAAAAATTCATTAGTCTCTTTAAGTTATGGATCAACCGGTACAAAAAGTCTATTAGATTGTTGCTTTTTGTTGAAGCTAGGAAATGATGCACGAAAAAGTGGTAAGAATTTGCATGCTATGGCCAAGGAAATTTTGAGAGATCGGGCAGTTGCGGCATTTTCACAGTGGTTGTATGATAAAAGGTTGCCCTTTAATTTTGTCAATTGTGACACTTTTGGAAATTTCATCGAGGTCTTAGGTCAATATGGTCCGGGGATGAATTCACCCCCTTATCAAGAGGTTAGTGTTACTTATCTAAACAAAGAAGTGAGGGAGACATAAAATTATGGTGGATTATCGGGTGGAATGGAACAAGTTTTGATGTTCCATTGTGATGGATAAGTGGACAACAAGAATCAAAAAATGGTCATCAATGTGCTAGTGAATTCTTTGTAGTGAAGCTTATTTCTTGAGTTTGCTAATGCAAGCGACCCGTCTACTGATTTCATCAAGATGTTCTCTTTGTTTTAGAGCACCATAGAGAATATTGGACTAGAAAATACAGATATTGAACAAAAAATGTTAAGGCAAGTGCGATGTTGATAGAAATGTTCCCTATATATTTTGGACTCTATGTGCAATCCATTGTTTAAATTTGATATGTGGGGATATGTTCAAGGAAAAACCCTTTCAAGGTGTTTGCACGAGGCAGTTAAGGTGCATTGTTACATTGTTCAAAGGTCTTTGTTGTTGAATATGATGAGAAGATTCACTAATCAAAGAAACTTGGTGAAACCTGACAAGACTAGATTTGCTATGCTTTCTTGACCTTGCAAAGGATATTGAAACAAAAGAAAAATTTGAGAAGCATGTTCATTTCAGAATAATGTAATAACAGTAAATTTGTAAAAGAATTGTTAGGAAAAGAAGTTGCATGGATTATACTTTCTTTCCACTTTTGGAACAATGTTATTTATGTTCTTAAAATATGTGATCCTTTGGTTACAGTTCTTCATTTGGTAGACAGTGAGGCAAGACCATTAATGGGTTACATTTATGAAGCGATGAGTAAGGCTAAGGCAGCTATTAATTTTTTTTTACTGAGGAGAATAAATATACAAAGGTCTTTGATATCATCGATAAAAGGTAGAGTGATCAACTTCACAAACCATTGCATGCAACTGGTAATATTTTAAACCCATAACTTTATTTTAATCGCGAGGATGATTTATTGGATAAGAGTCAGATGGCAAGGTTACATATGTGTATTGCAAAGATGGTTGTTAATGAAGATGTGCATGATAAAATAATTGATCCAATTAGTACTTACCAAAATGCCGAGGAACTTTTTGGAACACCAACTACCATACAATAAAGAGACGAGAAGTGACACGGCGAATGAATCTTATGCTTTTATTAACTATACACTTAGAGTTATTTCTTTATAGTTGCTAATTTTTAATAATTACATTACTTTAATGGTTGAATGGTGGAGGCTTTATGGTTCAAAAACTCCAGAGTTACAAAAGTTAGCCATTAGAATCTTGAGTCTTACTTGTTGCTCATCTGGGTGTGAAAAAATCTGGAGTGTATTCGAAGTGTTGAAGAAAAGCTTTAATATATTGAGATAAGTATAGTATATCTCAAATGTCTTACTTTATACTTGCCAATATTTATTTGATACATACCAAGAAGAGGATAGACCAACTCTAAAGAGCCTTAGTGACTTGGTGTTCATAAAATACAACAGAAGTTGCGAATGTTGAAGATAAATCAAGTTTTGATAAAGATACTGATTTCGCTTGGGGTGTTTTTATCGAGCCAAGTGGAGTTGATGAGTGTCTTTATGGTTTAAGGGGGAATACTTCAAGATTACATTACAAGTGAAAAGAAGTTGCTGTTTCAAGTGGAGATGACGAAGTTGAAGATGACGAGCATTATGATGATAATGAAGGATTACAAGATTTGAACAATCTTGATGCATTGAAAGATCTTTAGATTGAAACATTAATAATTCAGATTTGTTTTTCCTTTTTGTTTTTTGGGTTTGTTTTACTACTTTGTTGAACTATTTTATTTATTTCGCAATAGGTGTTTTAGAGATCAAACCTGTGATTTTGGTGTTTCATTTTAACTTTTGCCTATAAATTGTCTTTCTTGTTGATTATATAGTTGTTGTGGTATTTTCAGTTATGACTTACTATTTAGATGCTCTATTAGGTCTATTTTTTTAAAAAAAAATTGCGCTTTACTTCAATGATGCGGTCGCATTGCTTCTCGCATCGCATAATGCGTTATGCAGGGCCTTGTTGTTTTTTTCCACATCACGCCTTCTTCGACACTGCCTATACTATCAAGACACCCTTAAGAAGAATGATATCCTCAAGCAATCAATCCCATCAATATTCAATAGGAACAAAGGGTCGTAGCCTACTTGACAAGACTTCCACTCTTTTCAAATCATAATCATCAAAATGGTCCATCTAAATATGAACTAATCTCCTTTATTTATAGCCTACACTTCTAATTAAAAAATACCCTTAATGAAATAAGGGTCTTCTAAGCATGACACTTGCATATCAAGAACAATCACTTTGTGTCTGTTGCCCTTTCTTTCTTTTTTCGACTTTCTTCCTTGTACTTCTACTTTGATGTATTCTTGAGCTTCAATTCTTCATTCCATTAGATTAACAAAGCTTGGCTTACATCAGATATCATCACAAATTTAGTGCTTAGTATAGGGAGAAGTAAGCAACCTTTTGATTGAACTTTCTTTTCAAGATCATTTTTCCTAGCTTTCTTATAATTGTGTGGGGTATATCCAGATTGGACTGCATACTCTCAACCAAATGAGTTTTTTATCAATTAATTTTTCTAGTTTCAATGTAAACTATGGAACACTCCATATGTGAGTAAAGAATAGCTGGTACCAAGCTGGAATTAAGTAGGAAGATTAGAGTAGGTTAACCGCCATGGAAATAGTTCTTGTGCACAAAAATTTGATTTTGGCCTGATGGTGTCATTTCTTTATGAGAAGAATCCCAAATAAAGCATTAATTAACTAGTATAGAACGGGCTAGCAAATATGACAGACAACCAAAATTTTGATTTATCCATATTTTTTATTTACACTTATCTGATATATATAATGGAGTATTTGGTTTAATATTAATTGTTATTGTTTCAAACAATTTACCCATGATTAGAAAAGAAGTTCCAATCAATATGTATCAAATACCATAATATTGCCCTTTAATTTCATTACCTTAGTATTCAGATAGTAAAGCTAGAATCACTATAGGACTTTACTCAACTTGTAATATGGACTTGGGGGCTGGTGCGGTTCATATGGACATATCAAGTGTCTAGACTCCTTGGGATTACACTAACCTTGGGGTCTCTCACTTACTAGCTAAATTTTTACTTTATTTCTGATAACATTCAACTTACATGTCAATTTAGTGCAAGGCAGTCATCGTCAAACTTTAGAGTCGAGGTCGAATCCACGAGGAACAATATGAGTGGCGATTAAACTAATTTTAAACTATAGATATAAGTTGAATTCAAACAAATGATACGAAAAGATAAAATGAGGGTTTTTAATGATTGAACAAAAGTTATTAACACTTCAATTCACCTTAGAGCTCAAAGCTTAAACTGCAATATTTCAAATCAATGATATAGATAAACTAGAGTTGTGATCACTATGATTAGTAATCCTCCATTAAATAATTATTGTAGTACTTGATTCTCATGACTTGTGGGAAACACAAAATTATCAGTTTCCACAGTCCATCTAAGTGTTTCTCAACCTACTTTGATGTTGAACTCCCTAATTCTCTCGAACTTAGGAAATCATTCTATTCATACTGATTTTATCTTAAATTAATTAATCTCGTTACAATATTAATCATTATATGAGAGCTTAACCTTCCCAAATCCTTATTGATAATTTGCTACCTTTAGTTTATTTCTTAGTTCGAGCAAATCAACGTAAGGTGGGATTTATTGTTTGCGACCAATAAATAAGAATCATAACAAAGGAATTATCAAGATGTCTCCACAATCACACAAACCCTAACAAACTGTTAAATCCATGGAGGAATAATAATAGATCCCACAACCCTAGTTGTAGGTTTTAGTTCCACATGTGAAATAAAGAGATAGCAATAATTATAATCATCATTCAAAGTAATTAAACTTGCAAAAGATGAAGTCTGAAGTTGATTCACTTCTAAGTTCAAGAGAAATTTCCACAACCAAATCAAAAGTTGAAAATTGAATTCTAAGTTAAGAGCCCCCAAAGAGAGGTGTCTTTGCCTTTATAATAAGTTTAAGATGTTCCGCCCCCTATATTAGAAAACCCTAACATATGCTTTAAATACTTCAGCTAATTATGGAAACAAAATCATAGATCACAGTAGTTTCTCAGACAGGCGTCGACATGTGTGATGGTTTATTAGGAGTTTGATGACTTATCAGGAATGTCGTCAACTCCTCTTTACTTTTGGCAATATCTATTTAATGCTGACGATGAGACGTGATGGCTTATAAGACATGTGATGACTTATTAAAATTGTCGTCGCTTCTTCACTTTAAATCTCAGTCCCTACCTAAGCCTAATAATGAGCCTAATGGCTTATCACACTTCTGATGGCCTATCACAGATAACGTCATGAATTCCATTTAAAGCCCATTCTCTATCTAAGCCTAATGATGAGTCTAATGGATTATCACACTTTTGACGGCCTATCACAGATTTCTTCATAAATTCCAGCTGAAGCCCATTCTCTGTCTAAGGCTAACAGCAACTCTGATAGCTTATCACAAGGCTGGCAACTTATTAGACAAGTGGTCAGCTATACTTCCCTCTCTACTTGCTCAAAAATCAACTCTTTTACTTCCATTATTGCTGGTTCTCTTGCATCTTGACTTTTACTGCTATATCAAATAGGAAACAATCAAAAATGACAAAAGTTTCTTAAGACTTTTCAATTATTCTAAGTTAAAAGCCACAAATGTGTTAGCATCTGCTCACACGTCAATTTCCACCCTTATTTATCCCTTTTTATTTTAATACACATTGAGGATGGGTGTGGTCTTTTATTCTTTCTTTTTCACTTTTGCATAATTTTTTCTTCTTTCTCTTTTCTCTTTCTTTTCCTACCGTACGCATCCTTACTAACTTTATCTCTTATTTTACCCTTCTGCATACCCATTTTACACTACACACCGCTATGATAGCCACCCTCAACTAAGGCATTTTGCCTGACTTGAAATGCATAATGCCAAAGGAGGACCAGGGCCAAAATAGGCTCATTGTAACACAAATAAGAAGTTGAATGGTGAAAACAAAGAACCAGAATACGAGGCTCAAAACAGGGATCAAAGGATACTATTTCACACAGGGAAGGTCATTTAGGCTAAAAGTGGACTACAATAAAAAACGACCTATGATCCTTTCCTAACTGACTATGTTTTAACCTAGGAAAGACTAACCAGGTAAGTTTTGAATTCAACACATAAAGGGAACTAAGTAGTCTCTCACACACACATGGCACAGAGTCATTGTTACAACTACTACCTATTTGGCTGGTGCAATTGTTAGTAAGTGATTAACATGTCCTTAATCTTAATGTCATAACAAGATCAACAATGTTGACACATATATACATTCACACAGTTCTAAAACACAAAATTTGGAGGGGTATCAACAATTAAGCAAAACATGACTACTACCCTAAATACTTAAAAATCTCGTAATTACATAAAAACAATACATAATATGAAATAAAATACAATACTACACAAATTATCCTATACATGTCAGTTTTAAAATTTTACCGCAGCAAGAAGCATGACAACAAAAACCATGGCGGTATGTATGCCTAACACCCAACTAAAACTGCGTACGATCCTCAATGTGCTAAAATAAAGTAAAACAAAAGGAAGTGAGAACATACATGGGATGCATGAGGCATTCTTGTACCTTGAGTTTCCTTTAAAGAAGTGCCTGATTTACTATCGCAACATGAATTAGCTTTCTTGGCTACTCAGACTTCGCAAAGGTCCATCTCAATACAAACTGTTACTTCTTCCAAGTTTCCTATGTAGTGCATCACCCACTTCCCGTTTACCTTTAATAGGACATCACCATCATGCATTATTTCAATACCACTATGTTGGAATACCTTAACCACAATAAATGGTCTGATCCACCTAGATTTCAGCTCGCCAAGAAACAAGCATAGTCTTGAATTATACAACAAGACCAAATCACAGGGTACAAATAATTTTTATCGATTATTTTATCATGATACAAATTCATTATCTATTTGTATATAACTGAGCTCTCATAAGCACAGATTCGGAATTCATCCAACTTATTCACCTTACTCAACCTCAAGTTTTTTGCATCACACCACTCAAAATTTAGCCTTTTCAATGCCCATAGTGCCTTATGCTCAAGTTCAATAAGTAAATGTCATGCCTTATTTTATACAAGATAATATGGAGAGGCGCCTATGGGGTTATTATAGGCTATCCAATAGGCCCACAATGCATCAGCTAACTTCTAGAACAGTCCATCCATTTGGCATTCACAATCTTCACCAATATGGACTTTATCTCCCTATTGGAGACATTCATTTTCCCACTTATCTAAGGATGGTAAGGTGTCTCCATTTTATGCCTTATAACATATCTATCAAGTAGAGCTTTGAACAAGTGGTTGCTAAAGTGAGACACACCATCATTGATAAAGCATGTGGAGTTCCAAATTGAGAAAAAATATTTTTCTTCAAAAAGGCAGTACTCCTCTACCTCTATTATCTGGAAGCGCAACTACCTCCACCCATTTTGACACATAGTAAACCGCTACCAGAATGTCTCATGCCATAGGAGCTCACAAGAAGGCCCATCAAATTAATCCATCAGATATCAAACAACTCCAACTCTAAAATAGTGTCATCTGGAGTTATTAGCTTTGTGAAATATTTCATTCACTCTGACATTTGTTACAAGATTTTACAAAATTATGATCATCCTTGTAAATTAAAGGCCATTAAAACCCATACTACAGAACTTTGTGGCCTATTCGTGTGCCACTAAGGTGACCCCCAACTGGTGATGAATGACAAGCTTCTAGAATGCCCATCATCTCCATCTCTAGAATGCATCTTTAAATCACTCAATCAGTGTAGATCCTAAAAAGATATGTCATTCATCACTCTTTCTTCATACATAACTATTTAGCAAATAGTTACTTCATGCATAAATCTTTTTTTGCTGTTGGAAGGATAGGTCCCTCACATATCAAACAACTCCAACTCTAGAATAGTGTCATCTGGAGTTCTTAGCTTCGTGAAATATTTCATTCACTCTGACATTGGTTACAAGCTTTTGCAAAATTATGATCATCCTTGTAAATTAAAGGCCATTAAAACCCATACTATAGAACTTTTTGGGCTATCCGTGTGCCACTAAGGTGACCCCCAACTGGTGATGAATGACAAGCTTCTAGAATGCTCATCATCTCTATCTCTAGAATGCATCTTTAAATCACACAATCAGTGCAGATCCTAAAAAGATATGTCATTCATCACTCTTTCTTCATACATAACTATTTGGCAAACAGTTACTTCATGCATAAATCTTTTTTTGCTGCTGGAAGGATAGGTCTTTTGGGAGAAGATCTCTTGCCAAATAATTAGAAAAATTAGGAAATCAAGGAATCAAATCTTAAGATACCACAAACACTCACTCATCAGGAAAAAAATCATCTATCTCAAGATCATCCCTTAATTTTGTATGGTCTTATTCTAAAGTCTAGACAAGTGGTCTGCAACCTGTTTGTCTTTCTCTTTCCGGTCATGGACTTTAAAATCAAACTCTTATAACAAAAGAACCCAACAGATCATTCTTAGTTTGGTATCTTTATTTGACATCAAGTATCTCAAGGTTGCATGGTCAGTGTGCACTATGACCTTAGTCCCAATCAAATTTTTTGAAAGCAAAAACCACCATAAGTAGATTTTGTTCGGTAACTGTATAATTTTCCTGTGTGAGGTTTAAAGATTTGGTAGAGTAGTAGATAGGATGTAATATCTTTTATCTTTTTTGGCATAAAAGAGCTTCCAAGGCACTCCACTTGCTTCAAAAATTACCTCAAAAGGTGTAGACCAGTCAGGATATACAATAATAGGCACCAAAATTAGTCGCTCCTTCAAGAATTTGAAAGCCTTGAGGAAAGCATCATCAAACACAATTTCACATCTTTCTGTAAAAGCTTGCACAAAGGATTTGAAATATTAGAGAGTCCTTGATGAACCTTTTATAAAAGCCTGCCTGACCCAAAAAGCTTTCCATGTCTCTAACAATACCTTATTTTACCATAAAGAGGCATTTTTCCTAGTTTAGCACCAAATTACACTCTTCATATCTCTGCAGTGCACTGGCCAAATAGTCATTAAATGAGTCCCCAACCACTAAAAAGTCATCCATGAATACTTCAATTTTGTCTTTCACCATGTTAGAGAATATGAACATCATACTTCTCTGAAAAGTGGTAGGCCCATTACGTAACCCGAATGACATCCTCTTAAATGCAAAGGTCCCATAGGGGCAAGTAAAAGAAATTTTTTCTTGGTCTTTGGGAGCAATATTGATTTGATTATACCCCAATACCTATCAAGAAAACAATACCAACCTCTGCCTTCTTGTTTGTCCAATATTTGATCCCTGAACAACATAAGGAAGTGGTTCTTTTGTGTCCACTTATTTAGCTTTCTGTAATCCATGCATGCTTTCCAATCGGTCACTGACCTTATTGGTACTAATTTATTCTTTTCATTTAAAACCTCTATGATTTCCCCTTAATTTGGAATGCATTGAACCAGGCTCACTCACTTGCTGTATGCAATGGAAAAAAATACTAGCATTTAACAACTTTATTATCTCCCTTTTCACTACCTCTTACTTAGGAGGGTTCAGTCACAGCTAGTCCTCCATACTGGGAATGTTGTCCGACTTAAGCTAAATTTTATGTGTGCGTAAACTTGGTGAAATCCCCAAAATTTCTGCAATGTTCCACCCAATCACTCTCTTAAATTTCTTCAATACTGATGTCAAATCGTCCACCTATTTTCATGCCAAATCTATCACAATGATCAACAGTAAGGTTTTGTCCACCCCCAAGAATTCATATTGAAAATGTGATGACAGGACCTTTAATTCTAATACCTGTGGCTTCTCAATATATGGTTTTATAGCCGGTGTAGTTCTATTCTTCAAGTCAAGATCCAGTTTCTTATGAGCATATTTGTAAGAACCTATGCCATGTAGTGCATGAACT
This sequence comes from Capsicum annuum, assembly GCF_002878395.1. NCBI lineage: Eukaryota > Viridiplantae > Streptophyta > Magnoliopsida > Solanales > Solanaceae > Capsicum > Capsicum annuum. The sequence goes on along the minus strand of NC_061114.1, from coordinate 151,234,933 downwards.
GGCTCATCATATTCATCTATACCATCACTCTAAAAGTTTATGATCATTACTGCTAATGCTTCTGCCCCTAATCTTTCCTCAATAGGCACATCCACTACAACCACATCATCATTCATTGCATCAATCACTGCTACCACTCTCATATTATCAGGTTACTGAACTGTAATGCATATATTCAACACTATTTACTTATTGTTCCATTTGAAGGTGATCTGCTCTAGGTCCATATCAATCAACACCTAACCAGTAGACAAAAAAGGTCTACCCAAGATAATTGAAGAGTGGATATCCACTTCATAGTCTAAAATCATAAAATTTGCTCGATAAGTGAAGATGCAAGCCTTACTTCTACGTTGTTCACAATACCCACTGGATTCTTTACAGATAAATCGGCCATTAACGGCCTTGCGTATATAGTCTTAAGTTCTCCTAACCCAAATACCTTATAGTAACCAATGGCATTATATCTATTCCTACTCTTGAATTACATTGAGCTTGATTGATATCAAATGGCTCAACAGAACATACGATGATGACTGCTCTTGGGTATCCCTTCTTTTCTATTGATGGTGTATGACAATTTATGCTAACTATTGCACTATATCTTAGAGATCTCATGAAACCCAGTTGTTACAATCATCACTCTCAAAATCATCATCACTGTATGTCAGCTTTTCAAATTCAACTATAGGTGGCTTATCTGCAATAATATTACCTTTTTTAGCTCATTAGTAGCAGGCAAAAAATATTCATCAGGTGGGGAATCGCCCCTAGTGTTAGTAGCCACATGATGTGTGAGTAGATGCTAACATATTTGAGAATTTTAACTGAGAATAATTGTAAAGTCTTAAGAAACTTTTATCATTTTTGATTGTTTCCTCTTTGATATTGCAGTAAAAGTCAAGTTACAAGAGAACCAACAATAATAGATGTAAAAGAGTTAATTTCTGAGCAAGAAGAGAGGGAAGTATAGCTGATGACTTGTATGATAAGTCGTCAACCTTGTGATAAGCTATTAGAGTTGTCGTCAGCCTTATACAGAGAATGGGATTCAGTTAGTAGAAGTGTGACGACATTGCCCGATAAACCGTCAGGTGTCTGATAAGCCATCAGGAATGCCGTCATCCCAAGGCAGAAATAATGAAAGTAGAAGAGGACCTGACGACAATTTTGATAAGTCGTCAAACTCCTCATACGCAGTCAAAGTATCATCGTTAGCCTAAGGCAGAAATCATCAAACTTGGAGAAAAAGCTGACGACATTTCTAATAAGTCGTCAGACTCCTGATAAGGTGTTACACTTTATCTTCACCTGTACGAGAAAAGATATATAATCTGTGATTTTTTCCATAATTAGGCTAAAGTATATAAGGCATAATTTAGGGTTTTTCTAAGGATTGTAACTTTACATTTTCATAAATTTTTCTCTTTAGTTTTCTGACTTTAGCAAGACAATTCTTTTTGGAGAGATTGTTACCATTGTTTTGGGATTTTCTACTGTGATCAAATCTGAGAAATACTTGTTGCTATTCATCTTACTATTAGTTCATCTATCAAATTATGAATTCAAATTGTTGTCTTGCTTATTATATTATGAGTAGCTAAATTCCCTTAACCCGAGTTGTGGGATCTATTGGTTTGGGTTTGTAACATAACTATGTGTTCAAGATTCTAATAGTGGTAGAAACTTTTTGTTAATTCCATTATTTTATATTCTGACTATTGGATGCAAACAATAGGCCTTGCTTACTAGTGATTTTCTTGAGATAAGAAATCAACCCTAGTAAGAAGCGAATTATCAACAGGGACTTGGAAGCATCAAACTTCTATTTCATAATTAATGATGTAACAAGATTAATTAACATGAGATAACATCGTGTTAGGAAATATAAACTCCCTAAGTTCAAAAGAGTTAGGTGGTTTAATGTCTAAATAGGTTGAGAAATATTTAGACATAACTTTGACAAGGATAGTCTGTTGTTCCTACCTACCAAAAGAATCTTAAATCGTTACTAGAAGATGTCAAATCCCAACACCCATAGTGAACATAACTCTGGTTTCCCTTATCATATTGATTTCAAAAACTAAATTGAGAAGTAATTATTTGCTACCTTTCCAAAAAAACTGATTCTCAAAAAACTGCTAACTATCAGTTGATTAACCCGCATATAACTCAAATTCACACCATATTCCCTGTGGGATTCGACCCCAACCTAGTTGGGTTATATATTGACAATGATTGCTTGTATTCTTGTATCATAGGTATAGTTTGAGTGTTATCAAAAAGAGCACCGTTATCGGGGATCACAATTGTAAATTAAAGTTTGTGTGTGCTAATTGACTGTTAGTCATATTTCCTAGTTTTATGTTTATTTGTTATTTTTGTTTGCTGCAGGACTTTTGTGGTGTGTACCTAGAACCAAAAGTTCCAAGGAACCATTATTACCATTTAATCTAGAACCGCAACTAATCGGCAGAATTGCAAACCAGCAGGAGATTGACAGGTTAGCAGCCTTAGCTAGAGCTCAAGTGAATATGTAGAATGACGGTCAATAAGTACGACATCTAAATCTTGAGGATGAAGACTTAGGATATGAGGAGTTGCTAAACCCTAGTAACCCAAGGCGTGCAGAGAAAATAGTTGCATCAGTACAGCGTAATGCTAACAAGAACCATTCATTCCAAGGAAAGCAAGATCACCAGCCGGTCTAGTATGACCTCAATGATAATGATGATGGAATGGATGGAGTAGGTGCAATGGGTGAAATTATTTCTTAACCGTTAGCACCTGAGGCAAAATTTAACATTACGAGTACTATGATTCAGCTCCTTTATCTGAAAGGGTTATTTGGTGACCTTCTTGGGGATGATCTGAAAATGTATCTGGTGAACTTTGTTACCATTTATAAATTATTTGATAACCCAGGAGTGGGTCAGAATGCTATCCGTTTGAGATTGTTTTCATTGTTTCTCTTTGGGAAGGCAATATTGTGGCTTAATAAACTAATACCTAATTATATAACCAACTGGAGATAGTTGAAAAGAGCTTTCCTAGAAATGTTATTTCCACCTTCCAGGAGGGTACATTTGAGGGATGACATCAGTAACTTTAGACAGTTCCCAACTGAAGCCTTGCATGAAACCTAGGAGAGATTAAAAAAGAAGCTAATATAGTGTCCGAACCACAACATGATGGACAGATACTTCAGGAGACTTTTTACAGGGCTCTTAACTCTATGACAAAATAGGATGTAGATAATGCTGCTAGTCATTTGTTGATCTTCTATTCCTAGAGGCTTTAAAAATGCTAGAGAGAATGACCAAATAGATTCGGGCATGGTATACCAGAGACTCTGTGGTAGCAAGCCGCACTATTTCTGTTGGTATGGCTACAAAACAACAGAGAAGAGATGAGGAGCATGATCAAGAAAAGGCTCACCTAAAAATGCAGATGGACTTGCTAATCAAGCATTTACTATCAGGTAAAACTGAGAAAGTGAATGTTGTGGGATTGTAGGGCAAAATGGAGTCCAACTCAGAAGAAGAGGCGAACTATGTAAGTAATCAGGGGGTTTTTGAGGCAATAGCCAAGGAAATCAAGGTCGGACTTATTATGACAAAGCTAGATATAAGAACTAGAAGCAAGGAAATTAGAGGATAAATATTTATAGAAGCGGGTTATATGTCCCTCTTGGAAATCATGAGACTGTTACAACAAGTTTGGAAAAGATGTCCATAGAAGACATAATGGCTAAATTGTTAAGGGAGTGGACGCTACCAACTCAGGGGTAATACCATGAAGACCGATCTATCCACTATAGGTTAGTTGGTAAACTCGCACTCTACTTTGATCAAACAGCTAGAACAACAAATAAGCTATCTCTCCATAGCATTGAGCCAGATAAAAGTGAAATGTTACCTAGTGATACAGTTCAGAATCTACAGAATAATTGCTGATGTATGGAGATTACCACTAGAAGTGGTAACATATTACGTGGCCCTTCTGTGGGCAAAGATGGAGTTGAAGATATGATTGAACTAGATGATGAACCCAAAGAAGAATGTCCAGTGGAGTCTGGGAAGCTGGATGGTTCTGATAATGCTTTGAAATAAGGAAAAGAGAAGGAGAAGGAGGTAGTGGTTACCACTATTCCAAACCACCACCTCCCTTTTCTTAATGGTTAAAGAAAAAAATGGTTGATACAAAATTTAGAAAGTTCATGGCAATGTTAAAGCAACTAACAGTGAACGTGCCTTTAGTAAAAGCACTTGAACAAATCCTAGGATATGCTAAATATGTGAAGGATCTGGTGATGAAGAAGAGGGTAGTAACCTATGAGCCAATGGATAATCTCTACCATTGTAGAGCCATTTCTACATGATCCTTAGTGCAGAAGAAAGACAATCCTGGAGCATTCACTATTCCATGTACAATCGAGTCTCTTAATTTTGCTAAGGACCTATGTGATCTGGGGGCGAGCATTAATCTGATACCACTGGCTGTATATAAAAAGCTGGACTTTGGAAATCCCATACCCACTAATATACGACTAGTGATGGCGTATAGGTCGGTAAAATGACTAGTTGGTATTTTGTATGATGTGTAGGTGAAGGTAGCTAGCTTCATATTTCCTACAGATTTCGTTATTCTGGATTTCGAGATGGACTTTGAGGTGCCCATAATCTTAGTTTGACCTTTTCTCACAATTGTAAGTGTATTGATTGATTTGCGAGCGAATGAGCTTTTATTTAGGATAAATAATGAGGTGGTGCGATTTGATGTGTGACAATCAATGAAGAGAATAAATAGATGAGTGTGTTCTCAATTATTGATGTATATTATGAGGATGAGTAGGAGGTGTCAATAGAGGAGAAACTTATTATCAAGCCTTTAGCTGGAGTTTTGATAAATTTTGATCGTAAAGGAATTGAGGAGTATGAAGAGACTGTTTGTTCTTTGTCAAGATGGGTTCATACTCTTATGCTCCTAACAAGCTAGATCTTGATCTTGCTAATAGACCAACACCACCGGCTAAGCCATACATCAAAGAGCCACCGGTGTTGGAATTAAAAAAACTGCCCGGGCATTCAAGATACGTGTTTTTGGGCAACTAAAATATGCTACCCGATATTATTACAGCCGATTTGGGTGAGCAGCAGGTAGAAGCACTTATTTTGGTACTTCAGAGGTACAAAAGAGCAATAGGATGCACTATCGGAGATATTATTGGCATTCCCTCTGGCATCTACACATATAAAATACAACTTGAGAAAGATTGTACTCTAACCATCAAGCACCGGTGCCATCTTAACCCACTAATTCAAGAGGTAGTTAAGAATGAAATTATTAAGTGGTTGGATGTAGGTGTGGTTTACCTTATTTCTGATAGTAAATGGGTGAGCCCAGTTCAATGCGTGCCCAAAAAAAGGGGCATGACTGTTGTTGCAAATGAAATGAATGAGTTGATTCCACTCAGTTCTATGACTGGGTAGAGAGTTTGCATGGACTACCACAAACTAAATTCATGGACTTTGAAATACCACTTCCCAATACCCTTTATAGACTAAATACTTGATCGATTGGCCGTAAGAGGGTGATATTGCTTCTTCGATGGTTACTCTGGCTATAACCAGATCTGTATTGCTCCTGAAGACCTGGATAAGACGAAATTCACATGCCCATATGTAATCTTTGCATTTAACTGGATGTCATTTGGGTTATGCAATGCACCTGCTACTTTTTAACGGTGCATGATGTTTATTTTCTCAGAAATAGTGGAGGACACCTTAGAGGTGTTCATGGATGATTTCTCTATGGTAGGAGATTTATTTGAACTGTGTTTGGAAAACCTGAGTATGGTCTTGCAAGGATGTGTTGAATTTAATTTGGTGCTTAATTAGGAGAAATGCCACTTTATAGTATAGGAGGGCACCATTCTCGGGCACAAAATTTTAGCAAAAGGGATAAAGGTTGATCAAGCCAAGGTTGAATTTATTAAGAAACTACCTTCTCCCATTTTAGTGAAGGGAGTGTGTAGTTTTCTTGGACATGCTAGCTTTTATCGGAGGTTTATAAGAGACTTCTCGAAGGTTGCAAATCTACTTTGCAAACTTTTGGAGAAAGAAGTGAAGTTCTCCTTCGATAATGATTGCTTGAAAGTATTTGAATGCCTTAAAAAAAGTTGGTCGAGGCCCCTATCATTATTGCACTGGACTGGTCAAAACTGTTTGAGATTATGTGTGATACAAGCGGTGTTAGCCTTTGAGATATATTGGGAAAAAAGAAGGAAAAATTGTTTCATCTAATATATTATGCCAACAAAGCACTAAATGAAGCATAAAAGAACTACACCATCACTGAATAGTAACTCCTAGCTTTAGTGTATGCTTTTGAGAAATTTAGGGCTTACCTGCTTGGGGCGAAGGTGGTAGTCCACACTGACCCAACATCCTAAAGGTATTTGATGGCTATGAAGGATGGAAAACCAAGGCTGATTAGATGGGTGTTGCTATTACAAAAATTTGACTTTGAAGTCAAAGATAGGAAGGGTTGCAAAAACCAAGTTGCGGATCATCTGTCTAGAATAGAAGGTGGACAGGCAGTTAGTGATGAAATGGAGATAAATGATACATTTACTGATGAGGAGATATTAGCTGCTACTATGGAGAAATGCCTTGGCACACTAATTTTACAAATTATGTTGTGAGTGAATTCATTCCAGAAAATCTTTCCTTCCATCAAAGAGAAAAATTCCTTCCTGATGTAACATACTACTTTTGGGATGAGCCGTATATTTTTTGGTGATGTGATGAAAATATTATAAGGATTTGTGTGCGAAAAATAGGTGTATTGTGCATATTAGAAGCATGTCATGCTTCCCCAGTTAGAGGTCACCATGCAGGTGACCGAACGACTAGAAAAGTGTTGCAGAGTGGCTACTATTAGCCAACATTATTCAAGGATGCTCACGATTTTGTGCTGAAGTGCGACCAATGTCAGAGGTAGGGGTCGGTCTTCAAAATAGATGAGATGTGTTTGACTAAGATGCTTGAAGTGGAATTGTTTGACGTTTGGGGCATCAATTTCATTGGTCCTTTTGTAAGCTCGTATGGGATGAAGTATATTCTAGTTGCAATTGATTATGTCTCAAAATGGGTCGAAGCTATTGCCTTGTCTGATAATGAAGAAAAGAGGGTTGTTGCTTTTCTCAAGAAGAATATTTTCTCTCGCTTTGGAGTACCACGTACTATTATAAGTGATGGGGGATCTCATTTTTACAATAGTATTTCGAGCTGCCTTAGCAAAATATGGGGTGAAACAACATAATGTAGCCACTCCATATCACCCACAATCTAGTGGGAAAATGGAGGTGTCAAAATGAGAGATTAAAGTTATCCTAGCAAAAACGGTGAATGCTAGTTGGCAAGACTGGTCTCAAAAGCTCGATAATGCCTTGTGGGCATATCAAACTGCTTTCAAGACACCCATTGGCATGTCACCATTCCAGTTAGTCTACGGAAAAGCATGCCACTTATCAATAGAGCTGGAACACAAGGCTTTATAGGCACTCAAAAGGTTAAATTTGAATTAGAAAGAGGCAGCAGAGCTAAGACTGGCGAAACTGAATGAGATGGATGAATTCAGTCTTGGCGTATATAAAAGAGCAGACCTATACAAAGAAAAAATAAAGAAGTATCATGATGGGAGGATCGAGAAAAGAGATTTCTAAAAAAATAACTTGGTGCTTCTGTTCAATTCTAGACTCAAATTGTTCCTAGGTAATCTTAAATCTAAGTGGTCAGGACCATTTAAAGTTAGTCAAGTCTACTCATCTGGAGTAGTAGAACTTGAAAATGAAGACGACAACATCTTTAAGGTTAATGGGTAACGAGTAAAACTTTATATCGATCTAAAAGACTTGATGAAAAGTATTACTACTATCTGTCTAGATGAAGTTTGAAGTAATCGAGATACTTGAGTCGTACCGCGAAATTAAATCAGGCACTACATAGGAGACAACCCATGATCCCCATGCTTGATCTACTCGAGGTATACACTAACCCTTAGTTCAGCCTTTCTTTGATTTTAAGTTGAGGGTGTAGGGTGAGTTGTTGTTGTAATATTTTGTAGTTGACTAGGAGAAATATAAGTAACTGAGGCATTTAACATGGTTTTGTTATTTTGTGAACACCTCTAAATTGTCTGATTGTTTAAATGTGTGATTTGTATCTAATTGTGACCATTGTGTATCTTGTTATGGTATTAGTTCTAGTGACTTGATAATCATTGCTAAACAATTACATGAACTAGATAAGTAGTAACTTGTGATACACTTGTGTGCCATGTGCGTGTTAGATCTTACTTAGTTCCCTTTATATGTTGAATCCAGAACATTCCCGATTAGTCTTACCTAGGTTGAAAGATAGGGGTTAGGAAAGGATCATAGGCCGTTTTGATATTAGCCCACTTTTATCCTAAATGACCTTCGTTGTATGCATAATATCCCTTAATACCTATTATGAGCTTGAAGAGCCTATTTCCTTTTATGATACCTATCCCCATCCCATTTATATCATAATAAACCTGTTTTGGCCCTGGTCCTCCTTGCACACTGTGCACCTTGACTTAGGAAAATAGCCTAAGTTTAGGGTGGCTATCATAGGGGTGCGTAATGTAAAAGGAGTATGGAGAAAGGTAGAATAAAATAAAATTATAAAAAGCTAGGTGCGGTGGAATAGAATAATAAATGAAAAGTTGTGAAAAAAAAGAAGTGATTATAGAAAAGACGGCACCCATCCTGAATATGTGATCAAGAAAAGAGAAGAATAGAAAAAGGTTAATATGTGAGACCCCAGAAGCTAGTGTAGTGTCAAGTAGGCTTAGTCACTTTAAATATCATCGAGTATCATACCAGCCCCTGGCCTACATTACAAGCCAAAGAGGACCTGTAGTGATCCTAGCTGATGTGTCTGAAAATCTTGGTAATGAAAATAAGGGCAAGCCTATGGTATTTGGTGTACATTGATTGGAACTTCATTCTAAGAGTGATCGTATTTTGATTTCTCCCATGGTTACATATGTGATGTTTGATATAAGTGAAGTGGGACTTCTTTATAGAAAGGGTACACTGGTTACATTGTTAGTTGCTAACTTGTTTGGATAGTATAATCTTGGTACATGCAAGGTTGTTGTTGCTCAATATGATGCCATATCTTGATTCGTGTGTGTCGCATTTTTATTCTTAAATAATATGCACAGTTGTTTTTTAAAATTAATTGACCTTGGAGATGATGAAGATATTTTGAGATAATATGGATGGTTGACTACCGAATGTACTTTATATCCTCTTAGTTGTGTTTTAGTTGCTTGAGGACAAGGAATTGTTTTAAGTTGAGGGTGTTGATGTGTGAGTAGATGCTAACACATTTGAGGCTTTTAACTGAGAATAATTGCAATGTCTTAAGCAACTTTTGTCATTTTTTATTGTTTGCTGTTTGATATTGCAGTAAAAGTCAAGATGCAGGAGAACCAACAATAATAGAAGTAAAAGAGTTGATTTCTGAGCAAGTAGAGAGGGAAGTATAGCCGACGACTTTTCTGATAAGTCATCAGCCTTGTGATAAGCTATTAGAGTTGTCGTCATCCTTAGACAGAGAATGGGATTTAGTTAGCAGAAGTCTGACGTCATTCCCTGATAAGCCATCAGGAATACCGTCATCCTAAGGCAGAAATCATAAATGTGGAAGAGGACCCGACGACAATTCTTATAAGTTGTCAGACTCCTCATAAGCCATCAGAGTGTCATCGTTAGCCTAAGGCATAAATCAAAACTTGGAGAAGAAGTTGACGACATTTCTAATAAGTCGTCAGACTCCTGATGAGGCGTCACACTTTGTTGTGACCTATGCGAAAAAAGATTTGTAATCTGTTATTTGTTTCCATAATTAGGCTAAAGTATTTATGGCATAATTTAGGGTTTTTCTAAGGATCTAGAACTTTACGTATTCATCTAGTTTTCTGACTTTAACAGGACAATTATTTTTGGAGAGATTGTTACCATTGTTTTGGGATTTTGTACTATGATCAAATTTGAGAAATACTTATTGCTATTCATCTTCCTATAAGTTCATCTATCGAATTATGAATTCAACTTGTTGTCTTGCTTATTATATTATGAGTAGCTAAATTTCCTTAACCCGAGTTGTGGGATCTATGGGTTTGGGTTTGTAACGTAACTAAGTGTTCAAGATTCTAACGGTGGTAAAAACTTCCTGTTAATTCCATTATTTTATATTCGACTATTAATTGAAAACAAGTCCTTGCTTACTAGTGATTTGCTTTAGATAGGAAATCAACCCTAGTAAGAAGAGAATTATCAACAGGGACTTGGAAGCATCAAACTTCCATTTAATAATTAATGTTGTAGCAAGATTAATTAACTTGAGATAACATCCTGTTATGAAATATAAATTCCTTAAGTTCAAAAGAATTAGGTGGTTAAATGTGTAAATAGGTTGAGAAATATTTAGACATAAATTCGACAAGAATGGTTTGTTGTTCTACCTACCACAAGAATCTTGAACCGTTACTAGCGTCTGTCAAATCCCAACACCCACAGTGAACATAACTTTGGTTTCCCTAATCATACTGATTTCAAACACTAAATTGAGAAGTAATTATTTGCTATATTTCCAAACCCCCCATTCACAGGAAACCACTAACTATCAGTTGACTAACCTGCAGATAACTCAAATTCATACCATATTCCCTGTGGGATTCGACCCCAACCTAGTTGGGTTATATATTGACAACGATTTCTTACATTCTTATAAGAGAGGTGTATTTTGAGCGTTATCAGCAGACAATACCCAAGTGTCAGAGGATTTTGCATAATATCACTAGGAAGGGCACCTATCTGTTGCTTGGCCAATATGGCAAAGATTTTCCAATACTATTATTCCAACTGCTTAATAGAAGCTGAATGTGACTTGACTTTCTGGGTCAATCATAAAATATCATCCTTGAATTCTTTAAGAAAAATGTTCTGGCTCTCAAACCCCTTTATCAGCTTGGTCAATATCTCTTCTATTCTCAATTCAACGTCTCTTCTGTCAGGTGGACTGTATTTTTCTCTGTCATATAGTTCCGACCTTGATTACCTTACCATTGGGCTCGAAAACCTACCAACTGGCGATCTATATACTTTTCCTCCTCTAACTCAGACTCATGTACCCTAGAAGTTGCACCTTGTGCCCCTACTGCATTAATCTTTGCAAAATTTATTATTGCACATTGCTTTTCCAACTCACCAATATCTATCCTCAATAGTGAAATCTCCTGAGCTATATCATCCTCGGCTACTCTCCGCTCATCGAAAGCTCCGATGGCATAAATGTCAGAACTTCTCTCAAGCTTTTGATTTTTCCATCCTCGGTTAGTTGATGACATCTGATCCATCATACTCGAAGCCATCTACCATTATAATCTCGTGAATGCCCCTCCAGAGATAATGTCTGACATTGCTCTATACTAATAGTTAGGGCTTTATTGAAGATTTCCAACAAGCTTGTCCCTAAAATTAGGTTGTTTGGAACTATGCTATGCCTCTTCTTGAACCTGAATGATGCCTCATACATAGATTTTAACTACAGTTGCCTGAAGTTTTAAATCTCATCCTTGAGATACAATACCTTAGATAGAGGAAAGAACCTGTTCAAGAATTATTTGCGTAACTCACTCCATGTAGTGATATATCATCTTGAAAGTTCCCCTAGCCATACAGATGCTTCTCCAGTAAGTAAGAGAGAAGGGAAACAACCTTTGTCTCAATGCCTCCTGATCTACCCCTGGAATGGTGCATGAAGTGTAGATCCCAGTAAAATTTGCCTGAGGCATGTTTTCCATCATCTGTAGGGAACCCCACAAACACGCCCTTCAAGTATAAGAGTTGAATCATAGCACTAGAAATGCTTAACGCAATATCACAAGGGAAAACAAGAGGAATGATACCTCTAGTATCTGCCAACTCAACATATAATAGATCTTCTTCAACATCTTCATACAACTGAAAATACTAATATGCTGGTATTACTTGAGGTCGGCCTCCTCTGATTCTATTATGGTTTCTATGGAGTACTACTCGGCCATCTGCTGCCTGTCTCTACTCAGCTAACTCTGCCTCCTGAGCTATGTATTGAGCTTCTTATACTACCCTTCTCTCATTTTCATCTTGTGCTAAAACTCACTAGTCTATTGATCAACATTGTCTTAAACTCCTTCACGGGGAGGGGGGAGCCAAATCATCTCTTTTTGGCTCCGTCATCCTACTTAGTGTTTGTAGGATCCTATATGGATTCAGATTCAGTGAGAATAAGGGATTGCCTCTACTCTGAGTGCTAGGCATATACCGGCATATACCCAACTAAGAACAAAAACAAAAACAAAAATCTGAAAAACTACAAATACTTTGATTCATAAATCAACACCGTAATCCCGGAAACGATGCCAAAATTTTGGGGACGTCCAAGATACTCCTCCTCTCAGAAGATGATATAGTCGCTACCAAATATAGTAACCCAACAAAGGTTGGGACCGAATCCCAAGGGAATACGTGGACTCACGGATCTTAGTTGTTGTAATCAATAGGTGGAACTGGAAAAGTAAATGGGGGGTTTTGATTATCAATATCGAACAAATAATGAATATCAACTTTGGTTGTAATCAGTTGAAAGAGAACATTAGGATTTTGTTCCCCTTGGCTTCTCAAATTTGTTGGGTTATCGTGCCATGTTGAACCAACCCGATGCCTTTCATGCAAAATTGATAAGTTATGTACCTTCTATAGGTTTTTGGACGAGCAGAAGGATTTCATCCTTTAGCTTTTGAGTCTCAGGATGTCGCTTTACTAAACCTTATCATGATCCCAGTTAACTATTACCTTTTGAGTCCCTAGTTTTCAGATGAAATCTAACCAACTTGTGTAGATAAAACCTAGAAGCATGGATCGACAGTTAAACTTTAAATTACTATTGCCATTATCTTTTTCTAATCATTATTCCTTTTTTGGAGTAAGTAGCAATAATCTAGGCGGGATCCTAACATTTGCAACCGCTAGAATAACTATTAATGTTAAGATAATACAATGCATGTATGGGTATCAGTTCGGAACAACAATAGCACTTCCCTACTTCATCAATCTGCCCGGGTTCCCATAACCCTAGCTAAGGGATTTTAGCCTCTCATGCTTATGAAGTAATCAAAACATTCATGATTGAAAGAATAAAATGAAATCATAATAAGAAGAGGTAGAAAACCCAAAACCGTAACTGAACTAATCAACCAAAGTCAATACAAGAGAATCCTAAGATCAAAATCTAATTACGAATCAAAATATATTTGTTAATATCAAAAGTGTGTAACTCCTACTAAAAACACATAGAGGGTATTTATAGTACATGAGAAAATCCTAAAACCAAAGCGCGAATGAAATATTAGAAAATAGGATTGGTGGCCACTTATGGTCGCTACTAGCGCCCCGTTCTTGGGAGCAGGTGACAGTTGCGGTCCGCAGGGTGGGCACAAGTGGTGACCGCAAGTACAGGACCAAAATTTTTCTGTAAGTCTGCGCTTGGGATTTTGGACTTCTGGCACTTGCTTTACCCACATATGGTCCACATGTTGACTTAACAAGTTCCGGGAGTCATCTATTCAGCTGTTCTTCAATTCCTGCACATAGTTTGATCAGGAACAAGCCAAAAATGTTCCAAACAACCATAATTGCTCCAATAAGTAGCCTAAAACACCTTTTTCCTCCTTTTTCATGAAATCAACATTCAAAACATGATTTTCTGCAAAATATACAAAAAATGCATCATATCTAACAAATTAACCTTAAAAACCTGCATATTTTCCTCATTTCAAGCGTCGAAAGTGCTATATTTCTACAACAAATCAATATCGCTGGCAGTGTTAAAACAATTAGGCTTAAGACCCCCAAAACCAATGATGACACAGTTATTGATGGCATATCATACAATCAAGAAGTATATAGGCATATTGTTTGATGTTTTGATAAAGGTAGAAAACTTCATGTTCCCTTCCAAATTTGTTATCTTGATTGTGAGGTTGATTTTTGAGATGCCCATAATTTTCGGGAAATTGTTTTTGTCACGACCTGAACTATGGCCTGTTCTTGACGGGTATCTCAAGTTCATCGAGGATCGGAGACCACCTCTTTTTTTTGCCAACGAAAACATAATACACTTGACAACGGCTAAATTTTGAACATATAACAAGACAAAATAGATAAAAGTCAAAGTCTATGAAATGTTAGCCAACAATACCCAACCCCAACAATATCCACAAAGCCTCTAACAAAATTGAAAACCAATCTATGTCGGGACATGCCCCCGACCCTGACAGTGACAATGACAATGTTAATGATAATGCTAATGTGAAATCTTCAATTCTAGTTTATGAAGGGGAAACTGATGAAAGCACCAAGTCTTTCAGGGAATGAAAGCTCACCATTTCACCACCAACGACCGACGAACTGAGCTGATCCACCTAACTATACGCAGGAAAATTAGAAGGATCTCCGATGCCTGCATTACGTAGGGATATAGCATCCGGATATGACTAGTGGGTTGAGTACTAACATGTAACTCATGTATAAGCAATGAATTATTCCCTTGAGTAATCATTTAATTCTAATGCACATATCAAATGCAAATATATATATATATATATATATTTAATATTTCTATATATCACATGTAAAGATAGGGAAAATGGCTTAACATGAACTTTTAAAATCTTAACCTAGATTGAGTAGCATAACCGTCATAATCAAGGCACCCACGGGCTATATAGGCCCAACAATCCCCCAGCTGGAAGGGCCTAGTGCATGTAGTTGTACGATCTAGAGGATAATCTATGTCATATGCCTGATGGGGAATTCAAACCTCCCGACATAAATCATAGGTCACTTAAGCACCTATTTGTACAACACAGGGGACTCGAACCTCCCAATCATAAAATAATAATAAGAGGGACTCGAACCTCCTAATTATTTAAACCCCCGCGCTGGCTAGCATAATTTTTGGTATTGGTCTCTCGGGACCTCCACTTTTATGGAACTGCTACACAACCATCTTTTAAGCCCCATTAAAACATTTATCACACATTTCTATTCATTGAACAACAATATATATTTAGGAATACACTATTGGTATGATAATACCAACTACACTTGTAAAGTAGCATCAACATGCCAAAGAAATTATCATCACTTGGGGGAATTCACAACCCCCTAGTTCAATTAGACATTTGCTTGGAGAATTAGACAACACCATAAGGTTCAATTCAAAATAATTATGCTTAATTAGCTTTTCACATTATGCAATAGTTCAAGAGTAGTTCAATGTGCACACTTTTCATATTCAAAATCAATTTCACAATATGAGGTTGAGGTCATTATCACTTCATGGATATATTTTAACAAATTAGGGGAAATCACTATCCCCTAGTTTACTCGCCATAACTATGCACCCACAAGTTCAAAACCATAAATAAGACATGAGCAATCATATGTAAGCCATGGGAAAACATTGTTCAAAAAGAAACATTCAAAACCCTCAGCCCATGTTCCAGAACCAATATCAGAACCTCATGAGTAACTATTTTAAAGACATATTTTTACAAAATAATAGATGGGGAAGAGTAATATGCTTGAAGGATTCTCAATTATGGAGAGCAAACCTTGAATTGACCCCTAGATGTTGAGCCTTCAGGATACCCTAGCTTGCTTGGCTTGAAAGAATTTGAGAGAGTAAAGGGGATTTTTGATTTGGTAAAGTGTTAAAATAATGCCCAAAGGTGTTTTAAGGACGTGGGGTTTATGTGGGTAAATAGGGAAATTTCCAAAATGTCCTCAACTTAAAAGCTGAAAAATTATCTCCAGTCGTTACAAGTTTAATGACGGCTTATTAATACACCTTACGACTCGTTACCAAGAGTCGTAGTCAAAATAGTGTCATAGGGAACACATATTGTTGACCCTAAGACTCACACCATAAGACTTTGTTTGCTACCTTACGACTAATAGGGTCCAATTCGTATCCAAGACAGTACCATTTGGGCCTCACACGGGTAACCCTAGGATTTGTACTATACAATTCATATAGAGTCTTTACAATTCATTGGGAGCCACTCATAATTAGGATAGGAAACTCAGCTACACACACTGTTCAGTAGACAATTAGGATCCTATGAATAGTTAAGACTCCCAATGACTCATAAGGAGGAGTCATAGTTTGGATGGTAAAGATAAATTTTTGAAATTTTAAAGGTCCAAGAATTTGGGGTGCTGCATACTCCTCTTAGGATCATTCATCCCCAAATGACAGGGCAAGGCATTTATTAGCACGATTTGACTCCAAACATAACCACACTTACCTTTAACAAAGACAAAAAATAATGATTTTTCAAAATACACAAACCTCATGCACGATTATCCAAAGCGGGAAACAAGAATGGTTATTTGGATTTTATGTCCTCCCCGACGAAGCTTCTTCACGCTATTGGTTCCTCCATAGAACCATTACCGAAGCCATGTCCTTTTCTTGTAACCCGTGGAATTTTCAATCAAAAATATCAGTGGGACTTCCTCATATAACAAGAAATTCGAGATACCCATACTGTCCAAAGAAACGCCTAAAGAAGGATCATCTATGCACTTCTTCAACATGAAAACATGGAAGACCGGATAAATAGAACCCAAACTTAATGGTAAAGTTAACTCATAAGAAACATTGCCTATTACCTTCAAAATATGTTATGGAACAACATAATGAGGACTAAGCTTCCTATTCTTTCAAAACCACATCACTCCCTTAATAAGAGACACATTCAAGAATACCAAGTCATCCACATCGAACTCCAAGTCTCTTCTCCTTACATCCACATAGGAATTTTGGTGACTTTAAGCAGCCTTAAGCCTATCCCGTAACACCTTTACCTTCTCCAAAGATTGGTGAACCAAGTCAGGACCATGAAATTTATTCTCACCAACCTCGAACCATGCACTAGGAGACCTATATCTCCTACTATATAAAGCCTTGAACGAAGCCATCCCAAAGCTCGAGTGATAGCTATTATTGTATGCAAACTCAATGAGAGGCAAATGGTCAACCCAACTACAACCAAAATTGATAACACAAGACCTTAACATATTGTCAAAAGTCTGAATCGTCCTCTTTGCTTTTCCATTCATCTTCGGGTGGAAAGCAATGCTAAGGTTCACCTTAGACCCCAAACCTGTCTGAAAAGAATCCTAAGAGTGAAATAAGAATTAAGTAGCTCCATCAGATATGATGGGAACTAGAGCACCATGCAACTTCACGATCTCGTTAATGAAAAGCTTAGCATAATCCTTTACCGTAAAATTCATCTTCACTGGCAAGAAGTGATCAAACTTCATCATCCTATCCATGGTGACTCAAATAGAATCAAGATGATGGTGTGATCATGGAAGACGTGTAACAAAATCTATATTAATCACTTCTTATTTCCATATGAGCAATTCAATCTCTTGAGACAGCTACCGGTCCTTAAGTGCTCAACTTTCACTTGTTGGCGCACCATGCACTTAGCCACAAATTGGCCACATCCTTCTTCATGTTATTCGACCAAAAAAATGCTCTTAAGTCATTAGACATCTTTATGAAACCAGGATAAACTATGTACCTCAACTCATGAGCTTCAGCCAAGATCCTCTCTCGTAGCCCATCAATATCTGGGACATATAATCTACCTTGGTACCTCAATATACCATCACCTTTTGGTAACCCACATCATCCTTGATCTGAATTAAGATAAGGTCCAAGATCGATTTATCTTTCACGTCAGCACCAAGAGATGACTTTGTTACCTCTTTCACAATCATACCACCATCCTTAGAGTCTCAAGATGAACTCTAAGATTTTCTAGATGGTGAATATCTTGAACCAATTCTCTCTTCTCCTCATCTATATAATATAAGTCTCCCACAGATAACCTGCAAAGAACATCAACAACTATGTTAGCTTTACCTGGATGATAATGAAGTCTTATGTCATAGTACTTAGGAATCTCAATCTATCTCCATTGCTTGAGATTCAACTCCTTCTAGGTGAGCACATACTTCAAATTCTTATGGTCTGAGAAGATGTTAACATGAAACCCATATAAATAGTGATACCAAATCTTTAAAGCAAAGACCAAAACCAATAATTCCATATCATGTGTCAAATAGTTCTTCTCATGTACCTTCAAATGCCTAGAAGTGTATACAACCATCTTTCCATACTACATCAATACGCAATACAGCCCTACATGGGACACATCACAATAAACAATAAAGCCACCGGTAACCTTGGGAAGGGTCAAAATCAGAGCCGAATTTAACTTATCTTTCAACTTTTCAAAACTTCCTTCACAAGCATCTAATCATATGAACCTCACCTTATTCTGAGTCAACTTAGTCGATGAGGCAACAATAGAAAAGAAACTTTCCACAAACCTTCTATAATAACTGGCTAAACCTAAGAAGCTCTAAATAACTATTGGAGTCATGGGTCTAGGCCATATCTTAACCATTGCAACTTTGTGTGGATCCATCATTATCCATTTACTAGAAATAACATGACCCAAATAGGTGAGAATATTCAATCAAAGCTCACGCTTTGAGAGATTCACATAGAACTGTTGATCTTTTAAGGTTTACAACACAAGGTAGATGTGATTGGCATAATCCGCCTCACTCTTAGAGTACACCAAAATATCATCAATAAACACAATTACAAACATATCCATGAACAGATTAAATACCTAGTTCATAAGACCATGAATGCCTCTGGGGCATTAGGTAAACCAAAGGACATCACCAAAAGCTAAAAATAACCATACATGGTTTGAAAACCAGTCCTAGGGATATCTACCTCCCTAATCTTCAACAGATGGTAACCTGACCAAAGACTAATCATGGAAAAGTACTTAGCAGCCCAAAGTTGATCAAAGAGATCATCAATCCTAGGAAGCGGATACTTATTCTTCATAGTCACCTTATTTAGATGGGGGTAATCTATACATATCCGAAGGGACCTATGCTTCTAGCGCATGAAGAGAATCAGAGCACCCCATGAGAAATACTAGGGCAGATAAAACCCTTATCTAGAAATCTTTCAACCGCTCTGTAAGTCAACTCAACAAAGCCAGTATGTAAGGAAAGATTAAGATAGGATGAATGTCTAGAAGAAGATCAATCCCAAAATCAATTTCCCTATCGAAAGGAACACCAGTAAGATCTTTAGAAAATACCTCAAGACACTCACAGACCATTATGACAGATTGCAAAGAAGGAACTTTGGATCTAGAATCTTAAATATGCACTAAATGATAAAGGCATACCTTGAAAATCAATTTTTGGGTTCTAAGATATGAAATGGACCTTCCCGTAGGCATTAGGGAACTACTTTCCCACTCAATCACTGGCCCATTAGGGAAATGGATACTGACCCTTTGTTTCTAACAATTAAGAGACGTATAGCATGAATGTGACCAATCCATCCCCAAAATCACATCAAAGTCTAACATATCTAACTCCACTAGATCAACCATGGTCTTTCTACCACAAACCAACATCACATAACCCCTATAGACCTTTCTAGACACATGGAGACACCCACTGAGGTGGACACAGAAAAGAGATCTAAAATACACTCTAGATTAAAACCAAAAAGAATAGCCATATATGGGGTCACATAAGGAAGAGTAAACCCAAGATCTAGTACATAATATACATCATTGGAGAAAAGTTTAAACACATATATAAAAATATCAGGAGATGCCTCAGAATCTTGATGGGTGGCAACAGCATAATGGCAATTCTGACCAGTGCCAGAACCCAAACTGGTACCCTTTCGTGCAGGGGCTAAAGAGGTAGCAATAAGAACCTTATTTTCTCTAAAAGAAACCTTAAAAGGGAAATCCTGCTACATATGTCAAGTATGACCATAACTAAAACAGCGATACCTCCTACGACCATGAACCCTAGATGTACTTGACCATAAAAATGGCAAGGGAACTAGAATAGTGCTGAATGGACCCCACTAGCCTGATATTGGGCACCGTGTCCCTTAAATACACTAAATCTACTATTAATCTAAAAATAGCGATCACCAGATAACTTGGTATAAGTTGCACTAGGCATAGAATAGGAACTAGATTCCCCCACATCTTCTTAGACCACTGTCTACCATACTTGACACTATTTTGTGGTCTACCACCCTTTTCAGTATTCAGGGATCTCTTATTTTTCCTCTCTTTTATTTTTAATTATTTTTTTCACATCTTCGACCTGCTTTATATACACTACAAGCCCAGAGATATTCATGTCTCCATTAAATAGGGTAGCCTTCTATTCCAACACCAAATCATGGGACAACCCGAAAGCAAATTTCCTCATTCAAGTCCTCATAAAAGATACCAACTCTGGAGCATAACGGGACAACTGGTGAAATTTTAGGGCATACTTCTTCATATTAATCTTGTTTTACTTTAGGTTCATGAACTCCTCAGTTTTTACCTCTCCCAACTCCTAAGGAAAGAAGTGATTAAGAAAAGCACCCAAGAAATTCTCTTATAATGCCAACTGCGCATCGTCACCCTTAAACTGATCCCACTTCACATACCACTGATACACCATATCCTTTAGCTGGTATGCAATGAATTCTATGCTTTTAGATCCAGAAGTATGCATTTTATAGAGAATCTTTTCTATCTCATCTATGAAACCTTGAAGATCTTCCTCAACCTTAGAGACAGAAAAGGTCAGAGGTTTCAGCCTAAAAAACTTGCAAACTCTAGTGGCCTCAAAAGAACTCATAGCAGCATTGGCAGTACTTAACTAATGTGACTGAGATGTCTCTCACTAGGTCAATAGAAAAATGGAATAGCGAAACTCAGCATTGTTAATATCCAATAGAGTTGACCAAGTAGGAGTATTACTAATGAAAGAAAGATCAGTGGGGACCGGTGGAACTTTACTAGGGCAATCAAAGGCAACAACCCTAGCCTGGGTCTGAACTCTAAGAGTAGGATGAGCCCCGTCCACATTGTCCTCAAGTAGGATAAAAGAGTTTTCATGATCACCAGATCTTCTTAGAGGCATGATCTAAAAAGCAAACAAATGAAAAATAAAAGAGATTTCATGGC
Source organism: Capsicum annuum (assembly GCF_002878395.1). Classification (NCBI taxonomy): domain Eukaryota; kingdom Viridiplantae; phylum Streptophyta; class Magnoliopsida; order Solanales; family Solanaceae; genus Capsicum; species Capsicum annuum. The sequence continues at coordinate 151,213,681 of NC_061114.1, read as the reverse complement.
CTTAGACTCTATAGCCCGATAGTAGATCACAAGAAAGGAAAATATTTCTAAATGCCTCGCTGTCTCTCCCTTATAAGTGTGGTGTGCTAATACCCATAAAAGAGACTCTACTGGACATTTCTTTATGGACTCCCAATGACACCAAACATAGGCTTTGATACCAAATTTGTCATAACCCGAACTAGGGCCTCAACGTGACAGGTATCTCAAGTCCATCAAAGACTGGAGACCACTCCTATTTATGTAGCTAATGGAAACATAATACACTTAATAACGACTGAATTCTGAACATATAACAAGATAAAATAGATAAAATTCAAAGTCGATAAACTGTCATCCAATAATACCCAACCACAATAATATCTCCCAAGCCTCTAAAAAATTAATAACCAATCTAAGGTTGGACATATCCCTGACCCTGACAATGATAATGGCAATGACAATGTTAATGATAGAGATAATGATAATAATAATGTAAACACTTCAATTCTAGTCTATAAAAGGGAAACTAATGACATTACCAAGTCGTTAGGAGAATAGAAGCTTACTACTTCACCACTAATGACTGAAGAATTAAGCTAATCCACCTAACTCTGTGCAGGAAAAGTAGAAGGATCGCTGGTGCCTGCATTGCATAGGGATACAACGTTCTAAGATGGTTAGTGGGTTGGGCACTAACATGTAACTTAAGGAAAAGGGATAAAATAATTCCATGAGTAATCATTTAAAATTAGTCAATCCAATGCATATCATCAAATGAAAATACATATGATATAGGGATAGGGAACAAGGCTTATAATGAACTTTAAAAATCTTAACCTAGATTATATAGCTTAACAATCATAATCAAGGCACCCATGGGCTTTATCGGAATAGCTCTCCCCTAGTTGGACGGGCCCTAATACCTGTAGCAGCACAAAACAGAGGATAATCATATGTCATATTACTGTGGGGACTCAAACCTCCCAGAATAAATCAAAGGTCACTTAAGCACAAATTTATACAAAATGGGAGACTCGAATATCATAATCATATAATAAGAATAAAAGAGACTCAAACCTCTTGATCATTTAGATCCCCGCCGACTAGTGCAGTTTTCAGTGTTGGTCCCTCAGGACCTCTACTTTCACGGCATAGCTACATGACCTTTTTTAAAGCCTCATTAAAACATTTATCACATATTACCATTCATTAAACCATATTACACATTTAGGCATACATTGTTGGTATCATTATACCAACTACACTTGCAAGGAAACATCAACATGCCAAACCAATTATCATTACTTCGGGGAATTCACAACCCCCTTGGTTAAATTATACATTAGCTTGGGGAATTACACAACCCCATAAGGTTCAATTTAAAGTCATTATGCTTTATTAGCTTTTCATATTATGCAATAGTTGAAGATTAGTTAAATATGTATACTTTTCATATTCAAAATCAATTTCACAATATGGGGTTGACGTAATTATTACTTCAAGGATCAATATTCATAAATTTGGGGAAACTATAATCTCTTAGTTTATTTGCATACCCGTGAACCCCACTAGTTCAAAACCATTAATAAGGCATAAATAATTATATGTAAACCATGGGAAAACATTGTTAAAAAATAAACATTCAAAACCCTCAACCCATGTTCCAAAACCAACATCAAAACCTCATGAATAACTATTTGAAACACATATTTTTACAAAATAATAGACGGGGAAGATTAACATGCTTGAAGGATTCTCAATATGGAGAACATACCTTGAATTGATCCCTATATGCTCAACCTTGAGAAAACCCTATCTTGCTTTGCTTGAAAGAATTTGAAAGAGTAAAGATATGTTAAAATAATTCCCTAAAGGTGTTTTTATAGACGTGGGGTATAAGTGGGTAAATAGAGAAATGTCCAAAGTCCCTCCACATAAAAGCTAAAAAATTATCTCCAGTTGTTATGAGTCTCATGAAGACTCACTGTGATCCCATAACTCACACCATATGACTTATATAGTGATCCTATGACTTATGACTCGTTACCTTAAGTGATAGTCAAAACAGTGTCATAGATCACACATAATATTGACCCTATAACTCGCACCATATGACTCATATTATGATCCTACAACTCTTAGGGTCTAAGTTGTATCCAAGATAGAATAATTTGGGCCTCACACAAGTCACCTTATAATTTGTACTATGTGATTCGTGTAGAGTCTTTATGACTCATTGGGAGCCACTCATAATTAGGATAGAAAACTCAACCACATACACTGGTCAGGCTATGATTAGGGTCATATAACTCATTAAGACTCCCTATAACTCGTAAGGAGGAGTCATAGTCTGGGCGGTGAGGATAAAATTTTAAAAATTTTTAAGGACCAAGAATTTGAGGTATTGTAATTTTTAGCCATTAGAAGAGCACTGGTGGATATGGAAAGAGGTGAGCTAAAGTTTAATATGAATAATGAGGAAGTCATGTTCAATGTTTGTAGAACTATGAAGCAACAACCAAACATGAGGGTGGTTTCTATAATAAATAATTTTGATTACCTTGGAAGCCAATACTATGGCTACCCTGATGAAGTCTAAATAATCGATACCCCCACACCGTGCTGCGATGTTAAATTAGATACTACTGGGGAGGTAATTCGAGTTGCCTTGTTATTTTTGCATTTGTTTTGATTCTTGTGCTTAACATTAAACCCACATACTTATGGTGCCTAATGTAAGTTCCCAAATATCTTATTTTACTTTGTCTAATACATTAGGGACAATGAATATGTATTTGATGGGCCTAGGGCTACTTATGGGTCTTTATGTCCTCTCAAGATTTTATTGACGTGTCTTTTTTTATTAGAATACATTATCATAGTAGAGTTAGAATATCTAGGATATTGTATTTTTTTCATTGTGTTTTTGTTATGTTTGTTTTGTTTTATTAGGAGAAACATAAGGAACCTTGCTGCAGTCAAATTTTTACTTTTTTGGGACAAATAATACCCATCCTATTTTTTATTATGAACTGTGTGTTGTGAATATATGAGAGTGTGAACATTGTTAGATCTTGTTATAGAATTAGTATTAGGACAAAATAATTATAGCTTAGCATTACATGAACCAAATAGGTAGTCATTGATAATGTAACCCTGTACTATATGAGTGTGAGGTGTTTACTTAGTTCACTTTGTGTGTGTAATCCAGAACTTAACCAGTTAATCTTGCCTAGGTTGTAGAATTGTTTACTGGGACAGGATCATAAGCTATTCTTGAATAAGTCCACTTTTAGACTAAATGATTGACCAAATGGAAATAGGTGTCCCTTGATCCCAAATTTGAGCCTAAACTGACCCATTGTCTTATATTAACCCATTAACCTTTCCATTTTAATTACTACGAGTTTGTTTTGTCCCTAGTCCCTCATCAGACAGTATGTACCTCAACTTAAGCATATCGCCTATGTTAAGGGTCGCTATCATAAGGCTGCATAGTTGGATACGGGTAGGAAGAAGACCTTGAGAAATAAAAAGAAGGTAGGATTGGGTGTGGTTAAAAAACAAAAGAAAAAAAAGAAAAAACAAGAAATAAATAGAAAGTATGAAGTAAACCACACCTAATCTAAAAATTAAAAAAAAAAGAATAAAAAAAGCATAGTTGAATAGTGGAGCAAAAAAAATGTAAGTGTACTGTCAAGAAGGGTTGAGTCACTAATACCCATATGTACCATACCTACCCCTAAACCTACATTACAAGATGAGAAAATACCTACAGTAATCCAAACCTAATTACCCAAGAAAACTAAGGTGTAGAAATTAAAGGCAAGCCTATAGTATTTTATGCATATTGTTAGAACGTCTTTGTGAGTGTGAGTGCTTTGATGTAGTCTCCGAATTAATATTAATTATGATATTGTAGATTATGGGACTTCTTTGTTGTGAGGGTACATAGGTTGCATTGTTAGCAACTTATTTGTTCCAGTAATGTCATTTACGTACATACTTAGTTGTTTGTTGCTAATCTGATGCCATCACTTAATTTTTTTTGTGTTTTGATGTTATGCTACATGTACGCACATGGTGAATTTCGAAGTTGTCCATGGGAGGGAGTTAAAAGTTTGTACGAAACTGAATAAATTGATTGTTGTAGGTGCCTTAGATTTCTCTTAGTTAAGCATTATGGTTATCTATTATGTTTATTTTCTTGTGGAGATACAAACACTCTAAGTTGAGGGTGTTGATATGCCATGGTTTCATGGTACTTTCAATGCCTAAAACAAGAAAATTATGCAGTAACTTAGGTATTTTTGTTGGATATAATGTGTTTTTGTTTTGATTGTACAGAAAAATAGGTTTTACAGGTAAAACTGAAAAGAAGGATGGAAAGTTTTTGAGTTTGTGACCCATGAGTTGACTTACCACTCATGGATGGGACTTACAAATCATGAGTTGGGCCATAACTTGGAGATCTAAAGTGAAAAGTAAAGTTTGATTCTCACGAGAGGGCTCATGACTCATGACTCTAACCCATGACTCATGGGCGGCAGTCATGAGTCAAGTTCTAAAAAGGGAAGTTGAGTGTGATGCATGATATTAAGGCACGACTCGTGGGTCTGATCCATGACCCAATCCATGAGTCGTAGGTTTTGTCGATATTTTTTTCTATAAAATTTAGGATAAGACTTGCTTTGTATCTATTGAAACACCAAAGATCTTGGATTTACATTAACTTTTTATTTTTGAGCATGTAGTCCAAGATACGATTAGACAAGACACTCGTACCTCTTAGATACGATTCATATCAACTCTTCCCTTCCCTCTCATACCTTGAGTAGCCTAGAAGGTTGATATTTTGTCCCCTATATGAGTGACCCTTCCATAATCGTACCGTAAGTATACGAGTCTAACCTAGGTGAGTCGTATGAGTTCTTAGCTTGGAAGTGGACTATTTTTGTTACTAGTGGATCATACGAGTTAGGGGTGAGTTTTATCCTTTGGATATGACTCAAAAGTGTATGGACGTACCCTTAATAGTGCGTATGACCTAAGAGAAGCCTAGGGTATGAGTCATGTACCACTCGTACCCGTACCTTAGGAGAAACATAAGGGACGAATTAGGGTACCACTAGTACCCTAGGGTACGATTCCCTTAGTAAGTTGTATGGTGAGTCGTACCCCTGCATGGGTCTATTTTCTAGCTTTTAACTAAGGGCCTTGTGGTTATTTTCTAAACCCTAAACCCTAAGTTCCTTTACTACATAAGTGTATATGGCCTCCTTAAACACATTTTTGTGTGGATATAATATCCTAAACTCTTTCTTAAATACACTCAAAGTTCTTAGAACAACATTGGAGGCTAGAATTTGAAGGGTGCTCATCTAGAGGCAAGAAGGGTCATGTTTTTCTTGGTGGATCATCTTTTTTAAGGCATGTAACTCATCCCCTTGTTAAATAACTCTAAAGTCATCTATTTTACACTTGGATTAACTAGTATGCATGGTGATTTTGAAATCAAATGAAAAGGGTTTCTTGCCTAATGATGAATAATCTTGTTTCTTGCTTAGAAATATGTTTATACATATTATTGGTGATGAATAGCATATGTGGGTGCTTGTTGTATGTGGTTTAACATAAGGGTCTTGAGTAATCCTAATCTTTATGGTTTTTACCATGAAAATAACCTTTTTAAAGGTATGCACACAAGGTGTTTATGAAATGTCTAAGTGAATTGTCTAGTTACATATTGGTGATGTTTTGAATTAGGTCAGTTGGCTAATAATCATGAATGATTGACAATTGATACTGTGAAGATATTGAGAGCCAATAAATGACCTTGTTGGATTAATGACTAAAAAGGGGTTGAATCCTCTAAACATGAAAATGAATTTGAAAATATGTTAAACTAAAATATGTAAGAATGTGGTATAATCTTTCTAATAAAATATGAATAGTTATCTGGGTTTTGATGATCATAAATTGAATTGATGATGATTTGAATCAAGGCATTTAGTCCATTAGAGTGGCTTGTGGTTAAATGGTTTTGTGAGGGTCAAATATGTATCTATCGCATTTGTCTAGTGGAAATAAATGAGATAAGATGTTGTTAATGAATATGAACTATTGGTAAATATTTGTAGAGGCCTTGTTGGCCATGCGAAGAGTAACAGAATGTCTTTAATAGTTTGTTGGCTAACTGGGTCATAGTCCCTAAAATATGAACTTTAATTATGTTTGAAAAAAAAAGAAGTGTATAAGAATGGTCATGAGGAATGATTGGTTCAAAGAGGTATTGGTGACCATAAATGAACTTGCATCATCTTATTAACTAAGGCCTTGGACCTATTTATATGATTAATGGTTAATTTAGGTCGACAAATACCATGTGATTGTCTATGGTGTTGATTTGCATGTAGCCTTGGTGGCTAGAATTACTTAGATGGGTTCGAGTCCTTATATGTTGAAAGGTATGGATAATACATGATTAAGAAGGGATAGAGTCCAAATATCGATTATTGATAATTTAAGACGTGTGTTGGCTTATGGTCCTAGTTCACTTATCGTAGGAGGTGTTCCTATTTATGGTTCGAGTCCACTCACCGTAGGAGTTGGTTCGTGGTCCAATTTCACTCACCATATGAGTTAAGTTGGTTTATGGTCCAAGTCTACTTCCCATATGAGGTGTATTGGTTTGTTGTCCTAGTTCACATACCATAAAAGGCATATTGGTTTGCGGTCCAAGCCCACTTACCATACAAGGCATGTTAGTCTTTGGTCCAAGTCCACTTAGTATATGAGGTATGTTAGTTCCTGGTTCGTGCCCACTTACTATAAGAAGTATGTTGGTTCGTGGTTTATGTCCACTAATCGTGAGATGTATGTTAGTTTGTGGTTTGTGTCCACTTACCATAAGTAGTATGTCGATTTGTGGTTCATATCGACTTATTATATATGATATGTTGGTTTGAGGTTTATATCTTCTTGCCTATTGTAACATAGAAACAAAATGTAAGGGTTAAAGGTTTAGAAGTCCTTCATTCCATGTCTGATGAATAAATGATTCTAGAAAGTATGTTATGACTTGTTCCATGGTTTGGCACTGTGTGTAACTATATGTATATATATCTATATATATGTCTATGGTTATGCAAATGTGGTTGTATGGATTCGAACAAATGTACTATTTTATCCTTATCATTGGGTTACACGCTAGCGCTCCAACAACTAATTGTCTTCGTACGCAATATCCCTATGCGACACAGGGGCCAGAGCTTCATCTTCTTTTCCTACTCAATGACCAAGTGTTTAAGTGAATCATGTCTAACATTAAAGTGGTGAGCTTCAATTCTTTGGGAGGCATAAATTTCATAGTTTTTTTACCTTAAGTTTTAGACTTGATGTTGTCTATTTTGGGGCATGTCGCGACATATTTTCATATATTTCGACTTCACAACTGTATAGAGGTATTATGGATGACTGTGGACTTGGGTATATTGGCAACACTGATGACATTAATGAAATGCTAGATATTCTTTAAGTTTTGACAATTAGCCTTATATTTCTGCTATCTTATAATATGGTCGAGATTCTTCGACCCTTATGGTTATCATGATGATGATTAGGTTGGGTTATCGGGGCGACTTCTAGTTTATGTGGGCATGAGGTTTCCCTACAACATGGCATAATTTTGGGGTGTGTCAAGTTAGTATCAGAGCCTAGGTTCATAGTTAGGTAGGTATCCATAATATCGTGTTGGGTATAGTCTTTTTTATGGGTGTAAAGCTCACCAAACTTATAAAAGAGGGGCTATGAGATATTTTAGGATATGTTTCCCTTTCTTGTTCCTCAATCTCAAGCTATAGAGTCTATGGTCTTGGACTCCTTTAAAATTAGTTTGCTATCTTTTAAATCATACCTCAAGGAGATTCGATACTCAGGCAAACTCTTCAGTCCAATTAGGGATAATATAGATGGAGCTCATCCAACCTCTGTGGTTCAGAACTGGGCTAAGGCTGCAATATCTGACCATCCTCTTGGGGTTCCACTTGTCCCCACCAACCCTGCTTATGAGAGTGACACTCCTCCTCAGTCTCTTTAAGGGGATGCTTTTAATAGTGAGTTTTGTCACTCTAGCAACCTCTTGACCCAATTAGTAGCTTCTCAATTCAGGCATGGTGCTTTTTCTCTGTGACCACAAGGATTGGCCAATTCATGAATTTGCACCCTCTTATATTTATGGATGTGACAGTTGAGGAAGATCCCCAAAGTATCATTAATGAAAAGGAGAAGATCTTACAGATTATACATGTGTTGGACGTGGAAGGTGTTCAGTTTGCTTCCTACTAATTGAAGAATGCAGCGTACCAATGGTATGAAGAGTGGGAGATATCCTGAGGTGCGGGTGCTAGTCCAGCCGAGTAGGAAGATTTCTCTAGTTCCTTCCTTGACCACTTCCTTCCACAAGAATTGAAAGAAGCGAAAGTGGAAAAGTTTGTGAATTTGAGGCAAGATAGGATGTTCGTTAAGGAGTATGCCTTGAAATTTCATCAATTGTCAAGGTATGCTCCTGAGATGTTCTCTAGCATAACAACTAGGATGCGTAAATTCATTTTAGAACTATCTCCCAAATTGGTCTTTGAGGATAAGATAACTTTTTTAATCAGCGATATGAACATCTCTAGTTTGGTTTTGTATATGCAATAAGTAGAGGAAGAGAAGAATAAATAGGGTGAGATTAGTAAGAGGCAAAGTTAGAGGTCTCGATCTTCTGAGCTAAGTGGGGGCTAATAGTTTAGTAGTAGGTTGTCCAAGAGAAAGAACTGGGTGAGTAGTGATTCTCAGGCTAATGGGGCCTAATTAAAGCGGACCTATTCCCCTTGTAGATTCTGTGGTCAGCACCACCACGGTGAGTGTGAGAAGTGGAAGAATAACGTTTTTATTATGGTTAGATTAGGAATATGCAGTGAGAGTTCCCTTTTTGAGTGGCTACTCAAGCTGGCAAAGCCCCTATTTCTACTTTATCTACTCCTGCACTGAAAGGTGCTATCTTTGCTTCTATTTCTGGTACTGGTATTGGCTGGAGTTGCTTCTATGCACTTTCTATGCACTAGGAGTCTGAGGAGTCTCTAAATGTTATTATGGGTATGTATACTTACATGTGTTATGTATGCTTTTCTTGGTATGTTTGATCCTATCTGTGATTGTGTATTTCAATTTAGTTCTGAGTCATTTAGGCTCCTTTTTCCGTTTTTACCCCGTTAATAGACTACGTTGTTGTAAGGAGTCTATAAGTGGTGTGTGATAGCTATTGGTAGTAAAGAAAGTCTTGTTGATTATTAGAGATGGACATGATTGCAGTTGATGTTAGTTGGGTGTGAATTGGTTGCATTCATGCTATGCTTTTTTACGTTGTTGGACCTAAAATATAATGCAATAAATTCCCTAATGAGTTGATCATTGTACGGGAAGAAGTTTCTTTAGTGTCTAAAGGAAGGTTTGTCTCTTATCTTAAGAGCCCGACGGTTGATCCCATAAGAGGTGGCTTTAGTAAAGGTTCCATGGAGAAGCCAAAAGTCCAAGGAAGCTACTTGGGAGGTGGAAGAGGACATAGAGTCCAAGTATCCGCAATGACTTTTCATTCTAGAAACTCGTCCTTGAGATATATATGGGTGTTCCTAACTTTATTTGTGTCTTTGATAGATAATGAGTTGAAGTTCCCGATGCTTAGAATTGATTCATACCTTTATTAGATAAGGAATTATAGTTCCTAATACTTGCGTTGTGTTATATCTTTGAAAATTGATGAGTTCAAGTCCTTTGGCTTTGAATTGACTGAGTGTCTTTGATAAATGATGGATTGGAATCCTAAAAGTCGTTAAAATAAAATGGACGATTAATGATGATTATGATATGTGTTGTATCTTTTTATGTAGTTTGTCCTAACTTGGTTGAAGGTTGTTTTGATGGGTGCTAATGTGTTCACTTGTGTTTATGCTTGCCTTACCCGTCATTCGAGGATGAATGATCCCAAGTGGGGGAGAATCAAACACCCAAGATCTTGGCCTTGGAAAAACTTTTGGTTTTTGAGCATGTTGTCTAAGATACGATTGGATAAGCCACCCGTACACCTTGGATACAGGTTGTATCCACTATCCCCTACCATCTCACATCTTGACTAGCCTAGGAGGATGGCATTCTGTCCTCTATATGAGCGACCCTTCTCCAATAGTACCCTAAGTATACGAGCCATACCTAGGTGAGCCGTATGGAGTAAGGTCTTAGCTTGGAAGTAGATTATTTTTTTTATGAGTGGAACATGCGAGTAAGGGGTGAATTGTACCCTTTGGATATGATTAACAGGTGTATGGTCATACCCTTAATAGTGTGTGTTACCTAGGAGAAGCCTAGGGTATGAGTCAAGGTACCATTCGTTACCTAGGGTACAGTTCCCTTAGTGAGTCGTACCCCTGGACTGGTCCATTTTCCAGTTTTTAACTAAGGGCCTTGTGGTCATTTCCTATACACAAAACCCTACGTCCCTTCACTATATAAGTGTATATAGCCTTCTTAAACATATTTTGTGTGGATATAACATCCTAAACTCTCTCTCAAATACTTTCAAAGTTCTTGGAACAAGTTTGGAGGCTAGGGTTCGAAGGGTGCTCATTTAGTGGCAAGAAGAGTCAAGTTTTGCTGGTGGATCATCCTGGTAAGGAATATAACTGTTTCCCCTGTTAAATAACTGTAAACCCATGTATTTTATACTTGAATTAGTAACTGTACATGGTGATTTTGAAATCAAATAAAAAGGGTTTTGTTGCCTAATGATGAATAATGTTGTTTCTTGTTTAGACTTATGTTTATACATGTTATTGATGACAAATTGCATATGCGGGTGCTTGTTGTATGTGTTTTAACATTAGGGTATTGAGTAACCCTAATCTTTATGATTTCTACCATGAAAATAGCCTTTTTAAAGGTATTCACACGAGGTGTTTGTGAAAATACCTAAGTGAATTGTCTAGTTACATGTTGGAGATGTTTTGAATTAGAGCAATGGCCCAATATGCTTGAATGATTTATAATTGATATTGTGATGGTATTGAGAGCCAATTGATAACCTTGTTGGGGTAATAACTAATAATGGATTAAAGCTCCTAAACATGAATATAATTTGAATAATGTGTTAAACTAAAATGTGATAAGAATGTGGTATAAGCTTGCCAATGAAATATGAATAGTTACGTGGGTCTTGATGATCGTAAATAGAATTAATAATAAATTGAATCAAGGAATTTAGTCATTTAGAGTGGCTAGTGGTCAAATGTTTTTTAAGGTCAAATGTATATCTATGGTATTGTTCTAGTGAAAATGAATGAGATAAGTTATTGTTAATGAATGTGAATGCTTGGTAAATATTTGATAGAGGCCTTGTAGGCCATGCGAGGAGTAAAGTGATGTATTTCATAGCAGGTTGGCTAATTGGATCATAGTCCCTGAAACATGAACTTTAATTATGTTTGAATATAAAGGAGTGTATAAGAATAGTAATGAGGAGTGATTGGTTCATATAGGTTTTGGTGACCATAAATGAACTTGCATCATGTTGTGAACTAAGGCCTTAGGCCTATCTATATGATTAATGGTTAATTTGGGTCAGCAAAGACTATGTGGTTGTCTATGGTATTGATATGTAACCTTGGTGGCTAGAATTACTTAAATGGCTTTGAGTCCTTATGTGTTTAATGGTATGGATGTTGATACGTTATTAAGTAGGGCTAGAGTTCAAATATTGATTGTTGATGATATAAGGCATAGGTTGGTTTGTGGTTCGAGTCCACTCACTGTAGGAGTTGGTTCATGTTCCAAGTTCCCTTACCATATGAGTTGAGTTTATTTGCGCTCCAAGTCCACTTACCATATGAGGCATATTAGTTTGTTGTCTAAGTCTACTTACCATATGAGGCATATTAGTTTGTGGTCCCAGTCCACTAACCATACAAGGGATATTAGTTTACGGTCCAAGTTCACTTACCATACAAGGAGTGTTGGTTTGTGGTCCAATTCCACTGACAATATGAGGTATGTCGATTCATGGTTCGTGTCCACTTACTATAAAAGGTAAATCGGTTTGTGTCCATTTACCATAAGAAGTATGTAGGTATGTGGTCATGTCCACTTATCATAAGAGGTATGTTGGTAGTGGTTCAGGTCCATTTATCATATAAGATGTGTTTGTTCGAGGTTTGTGTTCCTATATGGCTAAAATGTAAGGGTGGAAGGTTGGAAAGTCTTTCGTTCCATGACTACTGAATGAATGATTCGAGAAAGCATGTTATGACTTATTCCATGGTTAGGCATGGTGTGTACTATATGTACATGTATCTTAACATGTACCTATAATTATGCAAATGTGATCATATATGATGGTTTGACATGGATTTGAACAAAGGTACTATTTTATATTTATCCTTGGGTTATATGATAACGCTCCAACTGCTAACCGTATCTGGATGCTATATTCCCATGCTACATAGGGGTCGGAGCTTTATTTTTTTTTCTTGCACAGTGACCAAGTGTTTGGACTGATCGTGTGTGCATTGAAGTGGTGAACGTCAATTCTTCACGAGGCACATATTTCATAGTCTATTTACCTTATGTTGGCTATTGTCGAGGGCATATCCCGACATATGTTCATATATTTAGACTTCAGATTTGTATAGAGCTATGTGGATGCTGTGGACTTGAATATATTGGCTAGACTGTTGACATTTATGAAATGCTAGATATTGTTTAAGTTTTGACTATTAGCCTTATGTTTTCGCTATCTTATGATAAGGTCGAGATTCCTAGACCCTTATGGTTGTTGTGTTATGATTAGGTTGGGTTATCGGGGGGACCTCTGGTTCATATGGCTTGAGATGCCTGTATGACATGGCCCAATTTCAGGGCGTGTCATCTATAAATACTCCCATAAGGTTTTATGATTATTTTTACACCCTTACACACTTTATACACACTTTTACATTATTTTTAGGTTCAAAGACACATTATTGATCTTGTAATCGTTGACATTAGTTTTTAGGGTTTCTAATCAATTTGAGATTTTTATTTTGATTTTATTCTTGTTAGTACAAAATTATTCTTTCATCTATGGATTATTATTGTGTGCTTACAATCATGAGTAACTAATTCCATAACTAGGATTGTGGGAACCATGATGAATTAACAAAATAGGGTTAAGTCTGAAGTTATTCCAGATCGGTGTTTTGGCATGAATTGGTATTTTCATCGATTTGATTGCACATTTTAGGAACTTGCTTGTATTCTGAACTTGCTCGAGAGAGAGGTAGGGATTGGCGAAAGGAAATAACAACATTAAGGTTTTGCATGTAAGGCATCAGGATAGTCTACTAAGTACGAACAACCTGTGGAGTTATGAAGTCATGAGGAACATAATCCTAGTCCTCGTCTTATATTGATCACAACCCAATTAACCAACAACAGTTACTATAACAAATTATTTTTACAACCCTCTTTTATTTACGTAATTCCCAATCACATCACCAGACTCTTGACAAACTTTCAACGTATTCCTTGCGAGAATAACCCTAACCTTGTTGGGTTCTTTATTTGATTCATCAACCGCTTTATACCTTTTAAGAGGTGTAATTTGGGCAACATCACGTATCTGCAATCATGGATAATTGATAACTATACAAAGGTGGGGTAAGATATTATATTTTTAATTTCTGCAGTATTCACTATAATTTTAAGTTTGTAGAAGTAATGATTCTTAGTTTATTTCAATCCTCATAATAGGGTCATGAGTTCCTACATAATAGAGCTAATCCCTGCTTGGTTTGTAGATTATGCAACTATTACATCCACATGTAGGAAAATTATAGCTGTTGGGACACTTCTAGAGGGCTAAAACACCAATGTAATCAAGCTATTGGGAAAACTCTTGCTACTGTAGCTAAATAGAAGAATTTCATTCTTATGACATTTGCAATATTTATGTTTGGGAGCAAGTGGACGTAATCAAAGATATTTTTTTTATGGACAGTCCATAAGTACAAGGGTAAATAAGGGATAAGAGTAAGGAAAGGTAGTGAGGAGAGAGTTGGTTACATCTTTACATGAATATGGTTTCAACCATGTAGAAGGCATTGGTAAAGCATTAGTTATGTGAAGTATTTTCCCAAAGCAACTAAATTTCTCCCACTAATGTTGAACATTAATTCAGGTGGTGAATATACGGGATATAGGTTTCGTATAGAAGAGGCAAATAGGACACGCAGGAGATGTGACCATGCTAATATGATATAAGAACGCAGTGGTTAGATGTTTCTTCTGACTAACCATCCATAAAAATATCTTAAGCCTAGGTGGTAAAGTGAGTTTCCAGATCCAAGTGTAGCTATTTGGTGCTTTTGGATCAAGAGGGAGTGCCTTATAACAAGAATTAATGGGGAAGTACCCGTGAGAGTTAAGCCCTAGATGATTTTTTATGCCTTGCTAGTGTTAAAGAGATGTGCTAATTATCTATATGTTGCTTGAGTGGATCAAATAGGACCAATACATAGGAGAAGTATTAGACTTTGCTAAATGGATGCTAGAGGACACAAACGCATCCATATCATACTTATGCAAAGGGCCGTGGATAACATGCCAAAGTATTATATCGTGACCATTGCCAGGGGTCATCCAGAAGTGGACATAATCACCAAAGTGGATTTGCCACACTGATCCTTTTTTTCAAGTATTCCATTCTCTAAATATGGTGTTCCAACTATGAGAAGGCATGCTTCTATTAACACTTTTAACAGGTGCATAATTGAGAGAAACAATGATGCCAAAAGGGAAGTAGGTAGATAGAATCGAAACCATATTGTGCTTGAAATGAGAGAGTCATTTTTGTGTCAGAATTATTGGATTCCCAAACCGCCCTTCTTTCTATACCTAATGACATCCTTCTAAAACACAAAATTAAGCTTATGCCTTTGGTTAGAAATTAGCTGCATTACATAGTTAGGGATAACATTAGGAGTAGCTTTGATAAGTGTGAGCCTTCCTGCACATGATATATACTCTCCCATTAGCGCCAACATTTTAAAAAAATTAAGATCTAGTCCATCGGGGACTGATGCTTTAGTTGGTTGGAAAGAATGCAAGACCTTAATGATTTCCAAATTAGTTAAAGGGGGTTTCAAGGGCAAAGTAGTCTTCATTGAAAAGCTTGTGAAAGGGCATTGTCTGAAAGGGCTTCCGAGAGGAGTTGTGATCTATAGCGTAGAGATAAGCATAGTAAGTTATAAAATGTGTTCGAACTTGACTAACTCAGTGGACGTATCTATAAAAACTCACATATCCCAATAACAAAAAAAACAAACTTGAATGATATGCTACTCAGTTGCTTGAGGAACTTTTAAGACTAGCAATATGATTTCTTCGCCGACACTTTGAGGGTTGAAAGATGTAAGAAACTAATTTTGGCATCATCTTTATTAATCCAATAAATCCTAGATTTTACCCTCCAAAACACCTTCTCAAGTTGAAGGATGTGGTTGACATTAGAAAGTAGTGTTTATTCGACGTTTGGTACAAAATGACTTGTGGAGTAGTGGGAGATAATTAGAGCCTATTCGCCTATCAAGAAAGGTTTTTAATAGTGAAAAGTTTTTCTAAAAATATGTTTGTTCAAATACACTAATTTCTTAGTTAGGTGATAAATAGAGCAAGCTATATTTCAGTTTGCAGTCCACGCATCATGGACTATTGAGAAGAATTCACTTGGTCCAGAAGCTCACTGATGATGAAGGTCGTATGGGAGGCTACATTATGGGTGATCCATGTTCTTGCATAATCTAATATATTTAAATCCATGGGATTAGAGATTGATATTGATGGTATAAAGGCATGTGCATTAACGAGTGAGATGTCGGGTAAGGATGGAAAGTTAAAGGATTTATCCAATGTGGGGATAAGAGAGAGGCATGTGAAGTGGATTCCATTGTGATACCGAAGCAATCACTACTAGTACTGGGTGTAAAGGCCCATGGCTACTTAAATTCCTCCTATCACAATTTGTGCAAGTCGAGTTGGTTCTGGAGGCCAAAAACTCTTCCTGATTATTGGCTGTCATAATGAATGTTAGTACATGATTTTGAAAACTCAGCTCCAAGTATGATTAGGGTATCATGATGTTCGTCAGAGATACAACCATTAAACCTGGCTGTGTATTTAGGGGTAGTGCTTGAGTTTTGAGTTGAATTAGGAGACATAAGAAAATTAGTCGAGATCTTTAAGGTTTAGGGATGAGGTATTAGTTTTGGTCATGCGAGAGAGAGTGATTATGAGGTCTTTCTCCTATATGGATATAAGCTTGTTGAGACTCTATGGAGAAGTGGATAGGATTAAAAAGGGTTAGTAACTAATGGGGTTAAGACAATGTGACTATTTTATAAGAAAGGGATAAAGGTAGTGGAGTTTGACAAGAAGTAAATGTTGACTTCCCTTGTTTTCCTAAAAATTGTACAATTTTCCATTTTGAGTCTCCTCTAACCTCTTGTAGAATGATAGTAGGAGAAGAGGGAGGTGAGATGGTACCATAAGGGAGAGTAAGAGCAGGAGCTGTAGAGTGTGGGCAATAAGATTGTTTCTACCAAATTCATCTGCATCCAAGATATAAATTTTAATACCCTCGTATAGGAACAGTTAGAGCTAGGAAACAATGAAAATGTCAAATTTCAATAGTGGATCTATTAGAACTTTGATATAAGTACTACTGTATCTTCTCTGTGATGTAGTAAGAGTGCAAATATATACTTTAACACGTTATTAAAATATCTTCATCATAGAATTTCATTAGAAGTACAGAGATTCAAATCTAAAAGCCATGAAGGTAACTTGGGCATTACAAAAGGCAAATTTAGGCCTCCAGTGTCTTTTAGAGATAAAATGGTTAAAGATAAACCATGGACCCTCTTGAAGTGCAAGTATCATGTTCTCCTATTTGATAAATTTTTGATTAAGGGGAAGTCATTGCCCAAGTTAAATCAAGGAGAAGTTTTAATAGGTTTCTAGAGGGTCTGTAGTTTTTGCTTTAGTAGCAAGTAGTTAACTTTCTTCTTATATAATTTGAAAATAATGGACTATTGAATGCCTGGAAGATCTTCGAGAAAGACATCTTAGTATTTATTAACAACAGGGACTGTTTCGAGGCTGGGATATTCAGAACTGGAATCTTTAACATGAACGAGATGATACACACACCTTAGAAATCATTTTCCTTGCCCGAAGGTAGGAAACAAGTTGATCCCTGAATGCTGAAATGCAACCCTTCCACTCTAGGACGGGCTCATTCAGGAACTGAAACTGAACATCCTGTTTCTGCAGTCGACTGTGGCATACAAGCAATGAAGCTAATCCATGCCGAGAATGACAAAATTAGTCATCTCTAACTCCACTAAATCTGCTGACGTGGATTTCTAAGATAACATAACTGAGCAGTTCCTGTATACCCACTAGGCTATGATGGTTTTACCCACTGGGGTAGAGACTGAGAAGCGCTCTGCTAGGACTTCAGGATTGATTCCGAAATCGCCTGCTATGTATGGTGTAACAAAAGACAAAGATGCACCTGGGTCTAGCAAAGCATAAACATGAACATGGAAAATCTGTAACATACCATTAACGACATCAGAAGAATTTTCCTGATCCTGCCGGGACTGAAGAGCATAGAGTCTATTTGGGCGTTGCCCACTGGTAGCACTGGAAATGGCACTCTGCTGGTTTGGGCGACTGGACTGAGCTGTAGAATAATTTTACTGAGCCTGAAGACTTGACTGCAGATACTCCCTAATTCTGTGGCCTCGCTTGCCACAACCAAAACAAACATCACTACCGGCTCTGCAAATTCCCTTGTGGATCTTACCATAAGTTTAACAAATGGGATTTGTTCGGGCACTGCTAACACTGCCCTGAGATTTAAAGCCTGGCGCTTTGTTTCTATTGTATTTGCAAGTAAACATAGCATAATCTCATAAGAATAGTTCATGAGTATTCCAACAACATTTACAAGGCACATTATCAATATAGAAGTCATTGGAACGTAAGGGCATATCATGAATCCTTCACTTAGTCACAATTTAGCTATATTGCATGATTTCTAGTTTCTTAGGAATTTTATCAAACACCTTACATGCACATCTAAAGCATAGGTGAAATCATCAAATTATACATCATGAACAACCAAATTTACATGTTTCCAATTCATGATATCATGAAATTCAAAAAAAAAAAATTATAAAGATTCCATCTTGGGAATCACCCAATATCAACAACATGATCATCAACACCCAACAATATAGAAATCATACTTTATAATGAAAAAAGAGGGTTTTTGAGCTTTATAGATGAAAGGGATCCATAAATCAACTCATGCATACCTTAGAAGGAAAGATTCTTGATGATTGACTAGAATTTCCTTGAAATCGGATCTTCAAGCTTAGTTACGCAACCCTAGTTGTTTTTCTCTTTTAGTGCTCTTGGATGATGAGCTTTGAGATGATAATAGGGTTGTAATATTCTTAGAAGATATATATATTTCGTAGGGTTAAGTTTAGGGACGTGTAAGGAATGTTAAAAGACTTAATTACCCTTAAAATAACTCAAAACGTAGTATTTTTGGCACCTGGAATTGACTTAGGCGGCACCCAAGTGATTGCCTAAGCTTATATATTTATACATATATATATATATATATATATATAAATGCACAAAATCTAATTTTGGCTAAAAAAGAGTAAATTTATTTACAGGGGAAAATTTCTATGACAAAATCATAATTAAAGTGTATCAAGTGTCAAAATCTTTCTCGACCGAAGTAAAGAGTTGAAGTAAAATCGAGAATTAGAATCTACCTCTGACGAAATTCAAAATCATCATTTTTAGTCTCAAAAGATCGTAATTCAGTCATTAAGATAGTATAATTGCCATTACGAAATGTTGTGCTCAAGTGCACACACAAGTGTATGTGGTCTAAAAAAGTAATTTATTATCGTTTTCAAAGCCGAATATCAATCCATCAGAGACTTGTGCTAAATAACTATTCTATTCCAGTTTCACTATAAAGATTAAACTAGTGTAAATGTAACCAAAAGAGTTTTGAATGTTTCTAAATAAAATTAACCGAAAGAGTTTTGAATGTTTCTAAATAAAATTTAACTCAAGTAATATAAAAAATAAAAACTTTAGAGAATCAGTGGAAGAAAAACCATGGTTAAGGCACTATGAAAAAGAATACTATGCTATTGAACTTCATTCATCAGGTTGTTTATCTTGGTTTTTGATTTGTAGGGTTTATTACATGATCATGTTCTCCTGACCTCTAACCTTCAACCTAACTTGACATTACAACTACATCATTGAGCAAGGATATACTAATTCGTTTAGATGCATTAAGATATCATCCTACGTATGAACTAATCAAGGATTCTAGGTATATCCCTATCCTAGTATCTAATTCAAATTATTTATTTTATAAAAGAATAAAAACCTTACTCTATTTATCCCCATGTTCTATCTTCATATACCTCATCTCGAGTTCACAAGGTTGACAATATATGTATTATAAGGGTCACAAATCTTTATTATAGTTAAAAAAATAATAAATTAACAATCAAATATGATAATAAATTAAAACAAACCCAATTCAAAGCAAAAGTAAACATGTTCTTGGCCTTAACCCCGGTAAGGGGGCTTTTAGCCACTCATGGACCTAGTCATAATCAGGTTGAATAAAGACATGATAAAATCCATGAAAAAGCTAAATTAAAAGATCAAAAATCCTAATTGAAGTGTTTTCTAGACCCTCTCAAAGTTTCAAAGAAGTCAAAGCTGTCTAACATCAAGTACATATGTCCTATTTATAGGAGGACAAAACTACCGATTTTTGCACTTGGCCTCATCATGGGGTCAATTTCTGTGTCTAGCTCACGATAAGCCTTTATCATGGAGAAAAACTATTTGGGTCCCTTAGGAATCTCCATATGTATGGAACACACTATTTTCCCATTGCTTGGGTCTGCGGTGTGCCATAGACATCCAAGGTGTCCAATTAACTTCAAGTCTGGTCTTGTGCTTTTGTTGATCCATTCTAAGCCTTTTCGTGTTTCTTAAACTTGATTTAAATATTTTATGTATTTAATATATCATAATAATAAATTTAACAATCATCCTATATCATTAAATAATAAAACATAGAGCTCAAAACAACATAATATTCAAAACGACGAACTAGAAACTTAAGCTAAGAATACTAGTTTTCTCCTTCACTTAGTCTTGACTTTTTTCTTGATTAAATCTCTCTTTAAAGATTATAAAAAAGTTCTTCCATACATAATTAGACAATCATTCAATTAATAACTCATCATACATATTAGAATCCATCACGATCAATTAGAACAACACCTAGCTCAAGCTGGTAACACTAGTTTTCTTGTTTTAAACCTAATTGACCAATTTAAGTACAAAAATATCTCAATGACATCTTTAAACTTATAATAACATACTTAAACACTTAAATACTTACTTATATCATAATTAACACATTAAACACACAATTTATCCTAAAAAAAAGACTAAATAAGCTAGGATAACAACACTATGGTGCATAAATTCACCTCAGATCTTTAAAGGATCTATTTTAAAAGTGAAAATTTGGAATTAATTCATTTTTAAGAAAGTAGAAGTCAAACTATGTTTCTAGTTAGAATCATACCATTTAGTGTGCACTAAAGTATAAAATCTACGCAATGTCATCACCAATATCCAAACAATACAACTATTAGTGCCTAATCATTAATAAACTAAACCAAATCCTCTACAAGGTTAAATCACTCATCCAAAATCATTCTAATATCTTAATGCCTTGGGACAAATAGTATATATAACTAACATCATTATATCATAATTTAGAAAACCATCATAATCTACTAATTCCAATAGTTAACCTTATACTAATGTGGTTATTTGAAAAAACTTGGCTTTTGACCCTTATAAATTTCTTGAGATTGAGCTTTCCGATCATCATACGCCTCATGCTTACTATTTGTATAATGTGGTTACAGTTTAGGGGTCTTGGTCATATGTTACTCAATGTGGCTTTGATTATTTTCTATCCAAGGTATGAATAGATATCATAAGGGTCATATATTTATGATACAAGATAGGAGAGCCACTCATATATTGCTCAGTATGTCAAGACCTTGGTAGATTACCTAGGGTATAGTTCTATGGTACTAATCATATGTTGTGGATACTAGTTGGTCTATGAAGTCTTATATTGGACAGGATTGGAGTCCAGCATTTTATCTAGGTTACGAGTAATGAGTACGACTCTTATGTTTTGTGTATAGGTTATGGGGGCAAAGCCGTACCCTCCTACATATATTTTTTAGCTTTTGTATAAAGTGTATTCTATACATTTTCCACTCCTAACCCCTTAATACCCCATATCCTATAAAACCATTTCATCTCTAATTAGTCACTTTAAAAGATTAAACATTCTAAAAATCCTCTCTATACTCTCTCGTGAAAATTTGGCTAGGGTATCTACAAGGTGTTCATCCAGAGGCCTATGAATTAAGTTCTTTCCATGAATCTTCGGGATTAAGGCATGTGACTCTTCTCTCATGGTTAGTTCATGAAAATATGTTCTTAAATCTTTGATTATGAATCATTAATGGTGGTTTTGAAAACCAATATTGAGGGTTTTATTTCACTTTATTGAATATTGTGTACTCTTAGTTTTAATAGTGTTTATATACCTTTAATGATGATTTTTCACATGTGGGTGCTTGGTAATTATGTTTAATAATTGGTTCATGTTCAACCCTAAAGTTGATGGTTTTTACTTTGAGTTTGGTCCTGGTAAAGGTATGCCCTAAATGTGTTTGTGAAAATGTGTATGAGAAAACAATAGTCATATGTTGAATTATGTCTTGAACTAAGGCATTAAAGATTGTGAA
Organism: Capsicum annuum; assembly: GCF_002878395.1. Classification (NCBI taxonomy): domain Eukaryota; kingdom Viridiplantae; phylum Streptophyta; class Magnoliopsida; order Solanales; family Solanaceae; genus Capsicum; species Capsicum annuum. The sequence goes on along the minus strand of NC_061114.1, from coordinate 151,191,665 downwards.
TCATAGCTAATTGGTTTTATGAAGGCCTCGTTCTCTATACACTAATTTGAAAGGAGTTAATATGTTTGTTAAATATTGGGTTCGTGTCCCAACACATTGAATTGAGTTAATGTCGTTGTTTGACAATAGTTTTAAGTCCCAAATCAATAATTAATTAATAATGGTGATGGCATATGGTATGCTTACATATAGTATTGGTATAGCGATACCAATGAGATACTTTTGTAAGTAATTGTCTTAATGGTTGTGTATGTGTAATGGAATTTTTAATTAGGCTTTATGCGGGATGAGTAGCCGAGCCAAGAAAGTAGAAGTCAAAAAAACTAACACTGGACACCGCGCTAGCTGGTGCAGGCATATTTTTGATTGGGTGGTTTGAGTCACAAGGATATATATATGAATGGTAGGTTCGAGTCACCCATAATACATGTATTAGTTTTTTGGTCACCCTGATTATGTCGGAAAGTTCCAGTCCCTTATATAGGCATGTACATGTATGGATGTTTTTGTTCATGCAGCTACATGCACTAGGCCATTCCATCTAAGGGAGAGCTAGGCCTATATAGCTCATATATGATGGTTATGCTACATACTTAGGTTAATGTTTTCAAAGTTCATGCTAATCATATTCCCTATCCCGATATGGTATCTACAGGTATGTGTATGTATTGCATTGGTTATGTGCCTGGGTTGGTTGGTTTTTAGATTTTGTCAGAATATTATCCTTATCCTTGAGCTATATGCCAATACTCCAATAGCTAACTATTTTTTAATAATGTATACCCATACGATATAGGGACTGGTCATACTATTACAACTCTTTCTTATTGATTTAGATTCAGGGACAACTTGTGTTGACTTGAAATGGTGAGCTTCCATAATTTAGAAGGATCCATTTCTTTCTTTGAGTTTTCTTATGTATTATTGTTTTAGACTTGGATAATAGTTTTTTCTATGGTCGGGGGCATGTCCCGACTAGATATTCTTTGATTAATTTAGAGGCTTTGTATGTAAAAACTATGGACTTAGGTATATTATGAAATAGAATGTTTATGTCATAGTTGTTGGTTTTGTTTGGATGGTTTTTGTTTGTTCTGTTTGTCTCGGAAATAGAATTATCCCAATGTCATTATAATTTAAAATACTATATCTTTATATATGTACAAAAGTCAACTAACTCAGGGTATATGTATGTTGGATTTATCAAGTATCGGGGGTGGTCTCAAGATCTTATTGTACTTGAGATGCCCATTATGACAAAGACATAGTTTGGGTCATGTCAAGTTGGTATCAGAGCCCTAGGTTGATGGTCAATCGGGATTCCACAAAGCCGTATCGAGTAGAGTTTCTTTTACGTGTGTGTAATGCACCACACTCATAATGTAGAGGATACAAGACATTTAGGAATGTTTCTCTTTCTTGTGATCCATTTTCAAGTTGTGGAGTATATTTCCTTAAAACCTCTCTAATTCTTTTTTGTTCTCTTTCAAGATTATGCCTTAATGATCTAAAGATCATGAAAACTCCTCTATCCTAAGAGGGGATAATGTTTATAGGACACACTATACTTATGGAGTCTAAACTCGGTATAAGGGTCTAATTTCTAATTGTCCTAGAGTTTCACCAGTTTCCTCTAGTCCTTCCCAAACTACTCAAGTTGAAGTGACAAATGGCGAGTTTTCTCAGTCTATTCATATGTTTGCATAATTTATAGCTACTCAGAATAAGCTTGGTGTTCTTATTACTCCATCTTCTGAGGAATAATGATTGGCCAGTTAATAAAGTTCAATCCTCCCATATTAAGTTATGTTAAGGTTAAGGAGGATCCTCAAGGTTTTCTAGATGAAATAGAAATGTTCTTTCATATTATTCATGCAATTAATGTGGAGGGTGAGGAGTTTGACTCCTACCAGCTGACGGATGTGGCTTACAAATAGTAAGAGGAAACGATGCTGAGACATTTCTGTGGGAGGATTTCTATAGTGCATTTTCAGACTGCTTATTTCCTTAGGATTTAAGGGAGGCAAAAGCGGAAGAGTTTGAAAGTTAAAGGCAAGGTAGGATGTCAGTCAAGTAATATACCTTGAAGTTTTACTAGTTACCATGGTATGCTCTGGAGTTGGTTTCTAGGATAAGGGATAGAATGCATAAGTTCACATTGGGATTGCCTGTTGAGTTTATACTTAAAAGTAAGGATGCCTTGTTGAACAAAGACGTAGATATCTCCAAAATGGTTGTATACATGTAGCAGGTACAAAAAGTTTAGAGAAAGCAGGTTGAGTTTAGTGAGAGCTAGATAACGAAGTTTAGGCCTTCTGCACAAAATGGTAGGGATGGTAAGTGGAAAAAAAAAGTGGGTGAGAACTTTTTCTTTATCCATGGCTAGTGCTCCTTACCCAAAGCTGTCAGGTAATTATCAATATCAACATGATGGTGGGCTCTGGCATAGGCTACACAATCTTAAGCTAGTGGGGCACAGTGAGCTCTATCCCACATTCTTTGTAGATTTTATGGGTGGTCACACCGTGGGTTCTATAAGGAAAGGAAAAAACATGTTTTTATTATGGTCAGATTGGTCATATGCATTATGACTATAATTATTGAATGGCTTTTTAGGGATAACAAGGTTCCTATTGCCTCTTCATCTGTACCTATGCCATAGAATGTTGCTTCAACATCTATTTCTACATCTGTTACCAGCACTTTCCAGAATCACTTGTATTTTCTTTCATCTCACTAGGATTCTAAGGTATTCCCAATGTAATTACTATTATGTTAAAACTCTTCTCCTGTGATGTGTACTATTTACTTGATCCTTTGTCCAATCTTTCTTATCTGACCCCATTTATGGATATGTATTTTGGTTTTGGCCCTAAGTTTATTTCTCATCCTTTTTTGGTACCTACCAGTTCGTGACTTTTTGATTACTAAAGGAGTCTATATAGGGTGTGTGGTATATTTTATTGGTACAAAAACTCTTGTGGATTTGATAGAGTTATATATGGTTGACTTCAATGTCATATTAGGGATGGATTAGTTGCATTCCTGCTTTGCTTTTTTAGATAGTTAACCCCACTAGTTCATGTTTAAGTTATCTATTGAGCTATTCATTATATGTGAAGAGGGTTCTTTAATGCCTAAGGGTAGGTTCATCTCATATCTTAGATCCCAAAAGTTGATTTCCCAAGGGTGTTTGTATCATTTGGTCAAAGTTAAACATTCTAACTCAAAAGGTCCTTCTCTAAAATATGTTCCTGTGGTTAATAAGACTATTGAGGTTTTCCTTGATGATCATCTTAGTGTTCTTCCTGATAGGAAAAATGATTTTGGGATAGATTTTGTTCTGGAAACTAGTCGTTTTTTATCCCTCCTTATAGCATAGCTCAGACTGAGCGAAAGGAGATTAAGGACCTATTAAAGGTTCTCTTAGATAATGGTTTATCCATCCTAGTGTGTCTTCTTGTGGAGCTTCTATGCTTTTATGCGTAAGAAGGATTGTTTCCTTTGTATCTATATTGATTACCGACAGCTGTATAAGCTGACTATATAGAATAAGTATCATCTTCCAAGGATCGATGAGTTGTTTGATTAGCTTTATGGTGCAAAGTATTTCTCTAAAATTGATCTTATGTTGAGTTTTCATCAGCATAAGATTAGGGAACTAGATATCCCTAAGACTTTCTTCGGGACGTGATATGGTCATTATGAGTTCCTAGTTATGTTTTTTGGGTTGATCAATGTTCAGGCAGCATTTATGGATTTGATGAAAAAGTTGTTTTGTCAATTTCTCATCTTGTTCACAGATGATTTTCTGGTGTACTCAAGGAGTTAGGTGAATTATGTCGATCACCTCTATGTTGTGTGACAGACCTTGAAGGATCAATGTTTGTATGCCAAGTTCTCAAAGTATGAGTTTTGTTTGAAGGTTGTGACTTTTCTATGTCTATTTATCTTTAGTGAAGGAACCATGTTTGATCCACAAAAGGTTTTAGTGGTTAAGAAGTGGCCTAGACCCACAACTCCAATTGATATTTAGAGCTTCTTGGGTTTAGTTTATTATTAAGAGGTGTGTAGAAAGTTTTTTTATTATAGTTAACCCATTAACTAAGTTTACTCAAAAAAAGGTAAGGTTCTTATCTCCAGATGCATGTGAGGTTTGTTTTGAGAAGTTTAAGGATAAGTTGACTTTAAATCGTGTTTTGACCCTGCCCGAGTATTACGAGGCTTCATAGTATATTGTTATGCTTTTTGTGTTAGGCTTAGTTGTGTGTTGATCTGGCATGGTAGAATAGTGGCCTATGCTTCTAGGAAGTTGAAAGTTCGTGAGAAGAGCTACCCTAATCATGATTTGGAGTTTTTTGTTATGGTATTTACATTGAATATTTGGCACTACTATCTCTATGAGGTTCATGTTGACATCTTTTATTATCATAAGGGCTTGCAATATGTATTTACTTAGAAAGAGTTAAATATCTGGCAAAGAAAGTGGATTGGGTTGCTGAAGTGCTATGATATGAGTCTCTATTATTATCCAGGTAAAGCTAATATAGTTGCTAATACTCTTGGCAGGTTATCCATAGGGAGTTTAGCTAAAGTTGATATGGATTAGTTGGACTTGGTGAAGGACATTAACCGTTGGGATAACCTTGGAGTTCATCTCACGAACTCTGAGAATGGTGGTATGATTTTTTATTAAGGATCACAGTCATCTATTGTAATTGAGATAACGGAAAAATAGATGTTAGATTCTTACTTGATGATTATTAAGAGTAATGTCGGTCAGCAAAGAGTTGTTGATTTTCCAATTGGTGGTGATTGTATCTTGAGATACCAAGGCAGGTTATGTATTCTCAATGTCAATGGATTTAGGGAAAGGATTTTGGCAGAAGCTCATGGATTGCATTATTCTATTCATCCTGGTTCTACGAAGATGTTTAAGGATCTTAAGGAGTTGTATTGGTGGAATAATATGAAGCAAAATATGGAAAACTATGTGGCTAAGTGCATAGTGTGTCAACAAGTTAAATTTGAGCACACGAGACACAGAGGTCTGTCCCAAGAGATTGAGTTGACTAAATGGAAATGAGAGGTCATTAATATGGATTTTGTTACCGCTGTTCCTCGGTCTTGGAATTGGTGTGATTTGATTTGGGTCATGGTGGATAGGATGACAAAGTCTACTCACTTCTTATCCGTGAGGACTAGTTATTAGACTAAGGATAAAGTCTACTCACTTCTTATCTGTAATACCCCGCATATTTCTATGCTAGGAAGTGAATAAGTATTTGTACGTATGAAATCTCCTATTCTGTGATTCATACTTGAGTACATGACTTACAATGAATATTCTAGTGATAGGATAGCTTATGATGCATTAAGCATGTTCATATGAGTCACTTAAGGTAATACAAGCTAAGAGTTTTTGAATCCATTAAGTTTTAGTGTTCGATTTTGCAAGGGTCATATTTGAATAAGTATAACTCAATGTTAATGTGGTAATTTGGCTGATTTAGACCCACCAAATTGTAGAGAATCGAATTAGCTTTCCAACGATACCAATTTTGCCTTAATCCAATACCCAGCGAAAAGTTATGCCCATTTTCGTGAGAGACATTAAGCATAGGAAATTGGTTAGGCGCCGCCCAACCCAAGCATAGGCGATTGGTTAGGCACCGCCTAACCTATAGGACTAGGTGGGCGTATGCGGGTTATTTTGAATCCCATAGGGCCCCCTTCATCCATGACTCATTATGCTAGAGAAGATAGGTCACCGTAAGTCCTACCTTTTTGATCCATCAAGCTAGAGAAGGTGTATTCATTGGTTTACTTTAAGGCACTCGAATTGGTTATCGTAGTATGGATTGTTTTATTTATTCGTCCTTCCATGTGCATTTCCTAACACTAGTATTCCCAATATATATAATCTATATGGTGTAATATAGGTATAGCTGATGAGCATTGGTTGTTATGTGTTGTGATCTGATTGGACATTAAATTTATGGGTCTCAAGTTAGGTATTGTTTTTTTGGGCTAGCTAGTTACTATATTGTTGTTATTATGATTAGTACATGACCGGTTGATTATTGTTCTAGTACTAAGATTTGAGATATGTTTTTGATCTCTTATAGTTACTTTGTTATGGAAAATTATCTAATGCTTAGTCGCATGAAATAGGGATCATAATTATGCTAGCACTAGTTCCTACTATAATTTAAAGGCCTTAAGATACTAGTTTGACTACTTTAGGTTGTGCCTTTGAGTTAGTCTTATATATATATGTAAATATATATTGCTATAGTACTACCATATATCTCTCTCTTCTTTAATTTATTCATCTTGTATATGAATTCCTTGTCCTTGTATCCAACTATATATCCTTCTTCTCTTCTTTATTCAGGTATTGGCAGATGATATACAATATAGTACTTAGCTTCCAAAGTATATCCTATTTTCCTCAGATTTATTATGTTAGTTTACCAAATATTTGGGTACAATTTATATTACTGCTTGAAAGTTATTTATATTTTAATTATCATTAAAGTTCCATTGGTAGTTCCCTACTTAGTACCACATGTTTGGTACATATACTACACTTCTGTAGCATGCAGATTCAAGTATGGGTTATTGCAGTTGTTGCGTGTATCATGTAGAATATCTACTAAATATAGATTTAAATAGGCTCCTGGCATTCAGGGTATCACTATTCTCTGTTAAATAGATTTTCTTATCTCTACATTATATTCAATGATTGGTTATACCTGTATAATCATTTTGTGTTCTTGTTATATTAGAAGTTCTTATACTGATTTTACTAGGTTTTGGGACTATCTTATATATATAGGTTAGTATTTTGTTATAATTATTGTTCTATCTTCATTCATTCTACTTATAGTTTGTTACTAGCTGTAATACCCCAAACTTTTTTTGAAGTCTAATTAAGTCTCTTAGTGATTTAGGGATGGCTTTCTAAGTGAATGATGTTTAAATCAGATAGAATTTCCCCAATTTAGATACCAATTTTCCCTTTTTTATCATATGGAAAATTAAATTAGCTTTCCAACGATACCAATTTCATCAAAATTTGCTATCAGAGTAAAAAGTCATAAATGTTTTATAGAGAACTATCAAAACTGCCCAGAAGCGACATTCAGGCCGACGGACTGTCGCCCAAGCCATCGCGACTAACGTAGTGAACCCAACCCGTCTTCTGACCAAGTGCAACGGTCATGACTGATGGACCGTCAAGCTAGCGATGGACCATCACCCAAACAATCACAGATGAGGCAGGAAATTTAGGTTCTGCCAACTACGACATGATGGACCGATGGACCATCGATCCAACATGGACCATCGCCCAAATCGTTACAACTTTTGATTGGCAATTTTAAGTCATTTTTAAAAGGGTATTTGGGTCTTTTTCTGCCCGTTTTAACCCCTAATTATACTATACCAAATCTCATAACTTTATTATTCATACATAACACCAAATTAGGGTTGCTTTCAAAGATCAATCTCCAAGTACAAGAAACCCTAGGTGTTTAATTTCAAGTTAAGAATTCAAGATTTCCTCCACAAATCTTCAAGAAATCATCCACCTTAGGTGTTTAATTTTAGTGTTGATTCATGGGTTCCTTTCACCCATGAAGTTCAAGAATCCTATTTTAAAATCATGAATTGTGAAACCCATGTTGTGGATTGATTATAATCATGTTTATGTTGTTGTGCAACTTCCAAGTTAGAAGCTTTTATATGTTTTCATAAAATTTTTTAATGTATGGATTGCAACTGATTAAATTGAGTTGAATGAAGGAACTCGATGTATTAAGTTGATGTTCATGCTTAAGTCCTAAGTTATGCATACTAGATGTTTGATAAAATGCCTAAGAGAGTAAAATTTATGCTTATTGACTTAATAGGGCCTAAATGATGAATCTATACTTTATCCTTATGTTTCAAAATGTCCCTCAAACTATAGTGATGCATTTAAATTGTTTGATGGAATACCCATAAGACTAGAATTTTGTAACCATGATATATTTAAATACATTCCTATTCATGTACAAGAGTATGAGGACCAAATGCTTTATGAAACTCCCAAGTGATGGTATTATTAATTATTAACTATGGCTATGTGTTCAGGAAGTGTTATGTCTTGTTAGTTTCATGCTATCGAGTCCTGGGGGTACTTTTATCCAACAATTTAGCTGTGTACCTAGAGCCAATGTAAGTTTTATGACAATTTTAGTCAAGGCATGATCAGTAAAATTCAGTCAGTTACATGACTTAGGAAAACTCAGCAAATTCTGCATCATTCTAGAAATCTTAGTAATCTCAGTCAGTTATCATATCTCAGTAATATTTCATCAGTTAATGGAATTTAGTGAACTCAATCTAGTTTAGACAAGTATATTCAGTTTAGTGTCTATTCAAATGTGAGTAGGATTCATCACCGAGTGAGACCAAGGATAGGAACTCACTTACAAGTAGAGGGTATGATTCTTAGAAGCAATCCTTGCACTCTAGAACTATTTAGCCAGTGTAGGCTGAAAAATTAAATCTGCTAGATGAGGGTAGATGAGGTTGCTTAACCTGTTAGATGAGGATCCTGTCATTCTCATTAGAGTACCTATTAGATGAGGGTCACTCACTGCTTGTCCTTAGTGGTGGTATGGTATTGACACCCTTCTAATTGGGGTTTTAGATTGGACCACAACTCAGCTATAATAGCTTATTAGAGGCATGTCGGTTAAAGGATGACTTCCCGCAGTTATAGTCTCAATAATAGAACTCAGATAGTTACAGTGAATCTAGACTTTCAGATATAGGTACCCAGTATAATATGAAACTTAGCTATTTCCATCAGAATCTAGACTATCAGATATAGTTATCCAATAACAGTTAAATCAGTTATCAGTAACTGATGATATCAGTATTCAGACTCAGTAGTCCGTATTATCACAAATTCAGTTACAGTTACTTATTCGTGCATGTATTCTCACATTCATGTTATACTGTCAGTTAGTATTGTTCATGCATATAAACCCTTTGTATTCAGCCTACCTCACTAGCATACGAGTACATTTAATTGTACTGACACATCTGCGCTATGGTATTCTATACTATATGTTCATAAGTACGAGCTCCAAAGCATCAGTAGCATTCTAGTTCAGTAGTTAGAGTCAGCAGTGAGTCCTCATCATTCGAGGATGTTATGATTTGATTACTTCACTTCTACAGTACTTAGTTTATTTCAGTAGATGGAGTTAGTTGGGGACATATCCCATTAACTCCTTATTCAGATAGTATAATGTTAAAGGTTTTCAGACCTTAGTATGTTTAGACAGTTACTTCAGTTATTTTGGTATTGATATGCCGTATTTTTAGATGTTGTGTTATATCAGATATTTGAACCTTATGGATTTCAATTCTTTTATTCAATATTTATACAGTATATTATACAGTGTTCAGGTATAAATATCAGTCATGGGTTAGCTTGTGTTCCTTTGGGCTCACAACGACCGTGTAGCATTCCGAGTACCAGATTTGGGGTGCTACACTAAAAGTTTTGGGTTGTGAGTTGGCTTACCTACTGGTGGGTTATAGCATTTGTCATCATTACTTGACAAATTAAATCATGATAGGGTAAAAATTTCCTTAGAAAGGACTTCCAGGGTTAGACGTGGGACTTTTCAGCCCATCTTAGGTCAAGATTAATATTAGCTCCTTGTACACATAAAATTCCTTCTCCCTTCATCCCATCTATAATTTTGAGCTTGAAAAGGATTCAGACATATTCTGACTTATTTTAGGCATGTACTTAGTATTTATTAAGATCTATTTGAGTATGAAAATTATTATATTAAGACCGGTTTGAGTCTAACTCTATGAGTTTTTTACTTCTTGTTTGAGTTGGTACTCATGATACTATTTTTGATTTATTTTAGGTATGTGATATAATATTTTCAGTTCAAGTGTGATATATGAGATAATATTTTTGGTTCAACTGCTGCATTGAGGTATACTTATGATAGTTATGTAATAAATTTTAGTCCGGTCTTTATGGTATAAAAATATAAATAGTTACAATTTTGAGATTTTAATATTTATGTGTGTCACGATTTGTATTTCCTTCTTGATTTCACCCATCGGGCTTATAGGGTCTCGATTGGGTTATTAATATTTTCTTGTCTTTTGGGACTATGGTGTCCCAATTAGTCTATAGCTAGTAATATTCTCTTGATATTATTTACTAAGTTGATTACTTTCAGTATATGTAGCACAGTTCCTGGTTTACCCCTTTTCCTTGACATTAGTTTATTATTTCGTATATTATTGTACTTATATTATGATTTATCTCAGTCTATTAATGATTTCTTCTAAGTACTCATTTCTCTGGTACTCAAAGTACACTTTTGTATATTTTTTGATGTAGATAAGAGTATTAGATCACATCATTGACGTTTAATTAATATTGGTCCAAGTTCAGAGACAGGGTGAGCTTTTAGAGCCAAAGTTGACTTTCTCTCATTTATTAATTTGGGATGGTCTCTCAATTTTAGAGTAATGTATGTTTGACAATTATTGTACTATTATTATTTTGCTAGCAGCTCTAGTACCGACCATACTAGGTCATGGGATATTTTATTTTTTCTCCATATTATCTCTAGTTATAAAACTATTCTTGCATTTTACTACTCGTGATCTAGGTATTGCATAATTTTGTATCTATTCTAGTTTCCTCTAATTAGCCCATTATTTGTCATTCCTTGCTTTAGTTTGGCTTTCCTTCAAGCAGTTTAAAGTAGATGTCATGACCCTTAAGGTTATTTCCTCAATTTACATAAATTTTTGGCATTTTGAGCCTTCTTACAGCATCTATAGGTTATTTATGACTCGTAGCAACTGTTTGTTTAGATATTAGATAGTTTATTTGGATTTTATCCTTACGTCCATATTATGGAACTTTTGTTGTTTAGGATATTGCCTTAGACCAAAATTCTTTGTATATGATCTCAGGATAAGACTTCTGACAGTTTCATTAGCCCTGGAACATTGATTTTAGCCTTGAGGGTCCTTGCTTCAAGTTTTGAGGCTTCTATACTCATTTTGGGCTATTGGGTAAATTATGTGAAAAATGAAACGTTAGGTGTTGGCACTAGATTTAGTCAAAAAGATTATGGATTAATAATTAATGGTTCCAATAAGTCCTTAACTTCGAATTTAGTATGGTAGAATATTTTGTTTGCATTTGGGGGGCAGGGGGGGTTCCAAATAATTCCTGAGCGCCGATCGAAGTCTATTTTGGACATAGAAAAATCTGGTGCATGGCCCCTAACAAGACTACTTAAGCGCCTAGTGGATCGCTTTAGCGCTAAGCGCTTTAGTGCCGATGAGATGCTTTAGCGGCCCTAGACCTTTACCGGTGGTGCACTTTAGCGGCTAACATCTTCTAAAGTGGTTTCAACTTTAGCTCGATTGTGGCTGCGTTAGCAGCACCCACTACTGTTTCTAGACTGCTTAAGCATCATGTTTCCACTTTAGCATTAGGCGCTTAAGCGCCCACGTGTTTGCTTTTATAGAACCTAGCTTTTTTATTTTGTTTTCTCCAAAGAATTTTCTATCATTCCTATCATTCTGTTTTCACCAAATTAAGAACTCAAAGAGAGGAAAAAGTAGGAAATCATCCACATAAATTAAGGTATGTTAACCAAACTCTTCTTGGTTATTTTTCTTTGATTTTCCTTTTGATTTCCATTCTAAATCCTCGTATAATCCTTAGAAATTAGATATTAATTTCCTAAATTTTTAGGGTTCATTTGACTCCCGAATTGTGCTCAACTTTTGAGAATACTTCCCTTGTTCTTTTAGGGACTTCATGATGGGTTCAATTTTGGATTCTATTGTTTATATACAAGAGCCCATTCTTCAACTAAATGTGGACCCAACCCATAATATAGCATTATGGGTCTTGTATTACGCCTAAGGACATGTAGATTACTATTTTTATAGTGTGACAATATTTTGGGATCGTGTAGAGAAGGTGTATGATTTGTGAATGATTCAAGAGTTGTATTTTGGCTTTATTGTAGGATTTTTCTAATCTTCTTCTTGATATGGTTAATATATGTTGCATGTTCTATAGGGTTGTTAGGACGTGATTATGGGGAAAACACCATGACCTAGCCTAAACAATGAACTTGGGGGCTAGAAGGATATTTGACCCTTAGGTTAAATACTTATTATACTTTAATAATCCTATTACATTTTTATAAATAGAGCTAATTAGTAGTATTATTATGATATTATTCTACATATGGAGTAGGATAAAGGCATTAGAAGAATGATTATTATGATTGGTCTTATTTAGATTGTTTAGATAAACATAAAACCTTAAATTATGTAGGATTGACTTTTTTTTCTTGTGATTAGGAAGAACTACTATCTTAATAATATTTATGGCTTGTTCAACATCTAGAAGTGAATTTCGATACCTTAACCTAGCCCGGGATAGAAGCTTGTCTAAAATGGATTTTGGTAATTAGAAGTAAGTTCCTCCAGATCACCTTAGGCCATGACCTATGATAGCTCTTGTTGACTTATTTATTCTTGTTAGTATAATTAAATGCTATTTAGGTTAATGAACTCTTTGTACGATGTTATATGCAGTATTTAGTAGATTTTAATGTTGTTTTCCCAAATTAAGATATTATGGCTAATTTGGATATATATAGGGCCAAGGCCATGGTTAGGATGTTATGGTTATGTTGGTTCTATATATTAGGACAAAGACTGTTATTATGATGCTATGGTTATGCAAGTTATATATATTAGTCTGAAGACCAAGATTATGATATTTGATGGGTTCCAGGAAATATTTTATCCTTGTAAAAAAGTGGTCGTAGTTTATAAAAATAGAGATGCTTATAATCGTACTCTTTGATTTGTGATGGCATTAATAGAGTCAGTACAATCATTATTACTTAGGCAATAATAGTATGATTCCAACTAAAATATGGTATTATATTTACTTCCCTAAAAAAGGATTTATTGGTACATTTCACTTTAAAATGGATTTCTACTTAATAGGAATCATACCTTCTTAATGAATAACTTATGAGACTACGATACTAATAATTATGATCTTAGAGATTTGTTTAAGATAAATTTAGTTCCGCAGTCTTACTACTAATATTGGCCCAGGTCGAGAGAGATTTCAACACTTTCTATATTCTTATGATGATTTAGTCTTGATGTTTACCCCAAGAGATTTTTGATTTACACTCTTTAAGCACCGATTCTAGTTGTGTACTTTTTTATGTGTATATATATATATATATACACAAATATCTTATGTATTGAATGTTGATATTGATTATATGAGTTTCGATTTAAGTCTAGTGATTGATGATGATATGATGATATAAGCTTCTACACTATGTTGCCTTATGGCATTCGAATCAGTTATGGTAGTATCGATTTATCTTGGCATTATTTCTTGCTTGTGCATTGCCTATCACTAGTATCACCTCTTGCTATCAACCTTATTAGGGGTTGCATAGGTATAGGTATGAGTGTTACTGATATTATATTGCATGGAACTAGTACCTATCTGCCTTATAGGGGGTTACATAGGTATTCGCTCGTACTATTGTTTGTTAAGTGTTTATCGAACCTGTTGAACCTATGACATTGGTAGTTTATGAAGATCCTAGTTAGGTATTATTTGCATGGACTAGCTGGTTACTTTATATCGTTATGGTTAGTACGTGATAGGTTTATTATTGGATTGGTATTGAGAATTGATGTATGATTTTGATTCTCTTACCTTAAAGTTATCTTATTATTCATGATTATCCAAGGGTTAGGCATTATGGCTTTAGACCCTAACATTATGATTCCTTTATTTATGTAATTATCTTATGTTTATACATATGAAATAGCGACCCTGATGACTTTAGCACCAGTTCTTACTATAATTTGGAGAATTGTAGATGCTAGTGCGGTGACTTAGGTTGTACCTTGATTTAACTTTGTTTATATGTGTAGATATCTTTTTACCATATATCCCTTCCTTCCATCAATTATTCATGTTGTATATTTATTTCTTAGACTTGTATATTATTATATAACCTTCTTTTTCTCATTATCCATTTATTGGATAGTGATATATAGTATAGTGTTGAGGTTCCTAAGTATGGCTAGAATTGGGTAGTTAATCCTTAATACCTCTTTATCCTTATTATTTTAGTTTCTTGGATATGAATAGGATTATTTATCCTTATTATCTCATTATCTTTATTATGTAGTTTGTCAGTTATTTTGGTGTAGTTTTCATTTATGATTACATGCTATTTATATTTGCATTATCTTTAGAGCTCAGTTGGCAGCTACCAACTGAGTACCATGTTTGGTACTCACACTACACATCTGCAACTTGTAGATCATAGTATGAGTTCTCACCATCATTGTGTGCTTTGTGTGGGGAAACTATGGTTCGATGACGTAGGTCAATCTTCTATCATTCAGAGCATTGCTACTCTCCCTTTTATGTATGAGACTAATCTCTATGTTTTATTTAGAGATGTGTTCTTTCAGTATCTTCATTATGTTCTTCATTTTCTAAGTCTTGTAACATTAGAATCTCTTGTACTAATTCCACCAGGTTTTTGGGCTATCTTATGTATTTTAGTCTTTTATTATTTTTATTCTGCATTTCCCTTTTTTTCTTTTTGTAATCTATTGCTCGTAGTTCTGGATTATAGGTTGGCTTACCTACTAGTGAGATATAGTAGCCACCATTATGACCTGAGAAATTGGGTTATAACAAATTGGTATTTGAGCCTACGTTTACCCATGTGTTGGTAAAATAGATAAGTGTCTAGTAGAGTCTTGCGAATCGATGCAATGACATCCGTAACCTATCTTTAAGATGCTACAGCGCATTCTTAGAAAATTATTTTCTTGACTCCTAGTTGTGTGTTGGTATTTTTGTGGTCCATAAGTAGGTTCTTTTTCTCTATTCTTTCATAGATAGATAATATGAGGTTGTTCATAGATACGGATACAACTTCAAGATGCATTTCAAGATCTTTAGTGAAGCGTTCGACCCAAGAGTACGGGATGGAAGTCAAATAACTTTGACGTCAGTTAGAGGATTTGGGTCTAGCCTAGGATCAATTGAGTTTTCTATTGTTTAAGTCTTTTTATATTTAACATTCGGGATCCCAAGTATTTTTATGGAAACCTCACATCCAGGGATGACATTTAGTTCATCGAGCAATTCTCAAGCCAGAGGTGTGTTTGTTGGTTTTCAGAATGGATTTTTATCAGCTTCTGAGTATTAGATTGGTTTTATTGAGTGGTTCAGTCATATTCCTATGTTATATCCTTCAAAGAATGATATGGTATTTGGATTATTAAAGGATTCGTATTTTCACTCAATTTGGCATCCAAGCACTTGATAGCAGTTTGAACTTTTTTCTCTAAAATTATTTATCACAAGAATACCACAGAATAAGAATGTATAAAGATTTATAGAGGTGGCGATAAGAGGTTAGCACATCAATAGAGTGTTATTAATATCTATCTCGGAGTGAGGATCCTCCCTGTGGAGGTCAGCTTTACTTGTACCTTATTGGTTCTACGTAAGTAATGTTTCAAGCTATGGGTGGATCTCAGATTAGTCATGGATATCACAGTAGGAAGAGTTCTATTCCTACCTTAAAGATTTTTTTTATGTGTTTCCAGGTCGAGGGTGTGATTCTTGATAAGAAACAGTAGCACTTGGAGTTTTTTAAGAGCTTGTTTTGATTATGGTGAGATAGTACATTAATATAGGGAGTGCCCTAGACAAGAGTTGGTCTTTCAGGAAAAGTTTTCATATGTTCCTCACCATGCTAGAGTTCCTAAGGTATGCTATGATAGTAGGGTGGATGGTCATTTTTGTAGGTAGTGTTCTCTAGTCGTTAGTGGGCCAGCTAGTTGGGGTAAACTCTGGCTTCTTCTATGTTATGGCTTTAGGGGTTATCTATGATTGCAAAGAAATTGTGACAAGACAAGAGAGTGTCCCTGACGTGCGATCCGTAGTCATTCAATTCATTTAGACCAGTCTAATAGTATTATTGCCCCGTCAGTTGAACTAAGTGATTTAATCAGCAATGTTGCTGATTTAGTCAGTCAGTACAAGTTTGGACCCATTCAGATTCATTCTCTTTTGACCCATCAGGCATGTGACTTTTAATTTCAGCATGATAGGTGTGTTTTCATTTCCTTCCTTTACCTTTTTATTTATGTTTATATGGGTTCTCGTACCCATTAATGATTGCATGCCTGGGAAAATTTATATTGATTATTATGTAGCTTGATATAGGGTTCATGATTTTATTCCTAGGAATTGGGTTCGAGTCCCGTTTATCTTTGTATAATAGCCTTCATATGATATTTGAGTTGTAGTTTCTATTTATTTTTATTTTTGGTACCACCTATTCCTTATTTTAATGATTATATTATTATTGTTACTATTGGAATTATGTAATATTAATTGAGCCTCGCTTGGTACATGGATAGGGTATTAGTATCTAGTTAAAATTGCCTTCCTCGTTGTTTTTATTTCTTGGCTTGGTTAGATGGATTGGTTTGATGATTTCTTTCCTATAGATAGGTGAGGTTGGTCATTTTTGTCCTTTATTAGAGTATTCTAAATCAATTATGGAGTACATTATGGTAGTAAAGCTAAGTTGACCTTCTGTGGTTTCGTTATGGTCCTAGAGATGACAATTGGCTATGCTCTCCATTTTTGGGTTTTAGAGTTTTGCAGTTCCCTTCTGATTTGCTGAAATTTTAGTTTTGTCTATAATCCCTCTATATGTAAACTACTTCTAAGGTTGACCAATTTAGGGGCTGCTCGTCAGATACGGTTAGTTCATGGTCCGGTAGTGGTTTTGATATTGATGTATAGAAGTCTTGAATTCATTTTTCAGGTTTCTTAGGTTCATCTCCTAGTAATGGTTTGCTCTATGTTCATCAACTGTCTAGTTCTGCCTCAAAAGTTTGACCAAGTGAACCTCTTTGTTCCTTAGTCTATAGATCTGAAAATCTAGGATCTCAATAGAAATCTCATCGAATGAAAGACTATCCTGAATATCATCACTCTCTGAGGGATCCATTACAACAGAATCACGAATATATTTTTTAAGCATTGAGACATGAAAAAGAGGATGAACAACTGACAACTCTGCGAGCAACTCAACCTTATAGGCTAATTTACCTACACGGCTCAAGACTATATGGGCCAACATTACGGGGACAAAGCTTTCCCTTTTTACCAAACCTTTTCACCCTTTTCATAGGTAAAGTCTTCAAGTATACCAAATAACCCACCTCAAACTCAAGATCTCTTCTCCTTACATCGGCAGAAAAATTTTGATGACTCTGAGCTGTCTTCAACCTTTCTCTAATCATCTTAACTTTCTCCATAGCTTCAAATACTACATCAGGTCCAATCACAGTAGCTTCTCCCACTTCAAACCAACCTACGGTACCATACAGGACCTCAAATGGTGCGATCCCAATGCTTGCATGGTAACTATTGTTATAGGAAAATTCTATCAATGGAAAATACTCATCCCAACTACCTTTGAAATCAAGAGCACACACCCTTAACATGTCTTCCAGGGTCCGAATGGTCCTCTCAGCCTGACCATCTATCTTTGGATGAAAAGAAAAACTCATAGAACTTGGGTACCAAGACCCTGCTGAAACGCCATACAAAACTAAGAAGTAAATTGAGTGCCCCTATCTGAAATAATGAATGAGGAAATTCCATGCAACCTGACTAACTCTCGAATATACAATCTAGAATAATCCTCAGCTGTATAAGATGTGTGCATGGGAAAGAAATGTGCGGATTTAGTCAGCCTATCCACAACAACCGAAATAGAATCATGTTGATGATGCGTAAGAGGTAACCCGGTGACAAAATTCATATTAACCACCTCCCACTTCCAAGTGGCTATACCAATCTCTTGCATCACACCACCAGGTCTTTGGTGCTCTACCTTAACTTTTTGGCATGTTGCACACCTTGCTACAAACCAAACTATAGCCTTCTTCATTCCATTCCACCAATAGATTTCCCGCAAGTCGCGGTACATCTTGGAAGTACCGGAAAGAATAGAATACCGTGCGCCATGCGCTTCAGCCATAATCCTCTGCCTCAAATCATCAACACATGGAATACACAATCTAACCTACAATCTCAAAATGCCATCTCCCCTTTGGGAGAAAACCTCTACCTTTTGGTCCTTAACTGACTCCTTTAGTCTGACCAAACTAGGATCTCTATCTTACTTCTCCTTCACTTCCTAAACTAAAGAGGATTCGAAACTAATTTTAACCAAAGTACCTCCCTCATCTGAATCAAGAAACCTAACACCCAATCTAGCCAAATAATGCACATTACAAGCTAACTCTTTTCTACCTTCTTCTACATGGGCAACACTACCCATAGACAATCTGCTATGGGTATCCACCACAACATTGGCCTTGCGGAGGTGATACAACACACTTGTATCATAGTCTTTTAACAACTCTAAACACCCCCTCAGCCTAAGATTCAACTCCCTCTGAGTAAACACATTTTGCAGGCTCATATGATCACTAAACACATCAACATGGACACTATAAAAGTAGTGTCTCCAGATTTTCAAATCAAAGACCACAGTAGCTAACTCAAGATCATGGGAAAGATAATTCTTCTTATGCGACTTTAACTTTGTAGAGGCATAAGATGTAACCTTACCTTTTTGTATAAACACACAACCTAAGCCCACTCTAGAGGCATGATAATACACCACAAAACCCTCTGTATAATCAGGCAAAGTAAGCACAGGGGCTAAAGTAAGTCGAGTCTTCAACTCCTGAAAACTCTTCTTAGAGGAATCTGACCACTGGAACTTAACTTTATTTTGTGTCAACCGAGTCATGGGAGATGCAATAGAAGAGAAACCTTCAACAAAACAATGGTAGCAGCCTGCTAAACCCAAGAAACTTCTAATGTCAGATGGAGAGATAGGTCAAGGCTAATTTCTCACAATTTTTGTCTTTTGGGGATAAAATCTAATATCTTCAGCTGAAATAATATGACCCAGATTAGCTACAGACCTTAGGCAAAATTCACACTTACTGAATTTGAGGAACAACTGGTGATCCCTAAGAGTTTTCCAGACAACTCAAAGGTGATTCGCATGGTCATTCTCATTATGGGAGTATACAAAGATGTCATCTATGAAGACAATGACAAACATATCAAGATATGGCTTAAACACTAGATTCATGAGGTCTATGAAGGTTGTTGGGGCATTGGTTAGCCCAAAAAACATAACTATAAATTCAAAGTGACCATAGAGGGTTCGAAAGGTTGTCTTTAGAATATCACATTACCTCACTTTAAGTTGATGATAGCAGGATCTAAGGTCTATCTTGGAGAAATAACTTTCACCTTGCAACTAATCAAAAAGGTCATCAATCCTTAGAAGAGGATACTTATTTTTGACTGTGATCTTGTTAAGCTGAAGATAGCCAATGCACATACGCAAAGAACCATCTTTCTTTCGCACGAATAAGATAGGTACGCCCCAAGAAGTAAAAATGGGCCTAATGAAACCTTTGTCTAACAGATATTTGAATTACTCTTTCAACTCCTAAAGATCTGCAGGTGCCATATGGTATGACGGAATAGAAATAGGTCAAGTAACGGGAAGAAGGTCAATCCCGAATTCTATCTTTCTATCGAGAGGTAACGCAGGGAGATCTTCCAGAAAAACATCTGGAAACTCATTAACAATATTGACTGACTGAATAGTTGGAGCCTCGGACTTAGTGTCTTTCACTCTAACTAAGTGATAGATGCAGCCCTTGGATATTAGTTTTCTAGCTTTGAGATAGGAGATAAAATGACTCTTAGGAGATACCAAACTCCCAAACCACTCAAAATCTGGGTCATTAGGAAACTAAAACTTGACCACACGGGTATGACAGTCTATAGATGCATAACAAGAATGAAGCCAATCCATACCCAGAATAAGGTTAAAATCCACTATGTCTAACTCTATCAAATCCGTAAGTATGACCCTATGACTAATAGTAATAGGACAATCTCTCTACACTTGTTTAGCAATAATTGACTCCCCTACTAGTGTAGAAACTAAGAAGGGCTCAGAAATCTTTTCGGGACTCATTTTGAAATTCACAACTACAAGTGGGGACATATAAGAGAGACTTGAATCGAGGTCCAACAACACATAGACATCAAAGAAAAAGACACGGAGCATACTGGTAAAAAAATTAGGAGAGCCAGCCTGCACCTGATGGGATTGTAAGGCATAAAATCTGTTCTAGTGCTGACCACCAGTAGTGCTAGATGATGAGCCCTGAGAAGGGTGGGACGGGGTACAAGAACTTGTGCACTAGTAGCCTATGCCTGAGGTCGGGCATCTCTATTCCCCTGTCTAGCATGAGGACAATCTCTAAGTCTGTGGCCCTGCTTGCCATAATCAAAACAACCTCCCAAATCTATAAAACACTCACTGGGTTAATCTCTACCATACTTAGCACAAAGAGGATAACGGGGCCTATTACCAACACTGTTCTGTGACCTAGATATAAAAGACCTGCCCTCTTCTTCTTGCCTGCTTCTAAGCTCGGGCGCCCTAGTTGATGAAGGCGATGACATAGACAGACATCTATAAAACTAAGGGCAGTTTCTTCCATGGAACCTAGGCTGGATAAACTCACGCTGCTCAAATCTAGCCTTCTTGTCACCCCTCACTCTATTTCTCTCTCTAATTTTATTCACCTCTATCTACTGGGCATACATATTTGACCTATTCAGATTCATATCCCTATGAAGCATCGTAGTCCTACACTCTTTTAGTACCAACCAAAAAACAGTGGTCACAAACTTTCTCATACTAGACCGGGTGTTAGAAATCAAATTAGGAGCATTCTTGGCCAACTCATTGAACTTCAAGCTGTACTGCTTAATAGTTATGGAGCCCTACATCAAGTTTATAAACTCCTCTATATTTTCCTTTCTCATATCAAGTGGAAAGAAATTGTCTAAGAATGCATCTTTGAACACCTGCCAATTCATAGGAGCAGCATTATTATCTCTACCTTTCCTCCACGATACAACTAAGTCATAAGAAATGTCCTTTCTATGTAGGATGCTAAGTCAACACTTTTTTCTTATGAAACATGCATAAATTATGTGATCTTTCTTACCTCCTCAAGGTACAACTGTCGGTCCGCATCTGCCTTAGACCTATAAAACTCTGGCAGATTCATTCATATAAAATCATGAATCCTAACCGCAGCTACATACCTCTCTGCTGATGGTCAAGACTCTACTCAACGTGGCTTGTCAGACTCCGTAGGACTCCTTAAAACATGGATTTGATACCAAGTTCATAACGACCCAAAATTTCCTCCCAGGATGTCACACGATACTTAAGGCTATAAGTAGCCCTAAGCTAACCCTTTGAGACTATTTCTATTAATAACACTCATTTCAAGATGAAATAATTCAAACACTAGCATAGTCATACATATGAACGGAGATACAAAGAAAATACTTGATCCAAACAACCATAATACTTGAAGTCTCAACACAATCAAAATCTTATAACTAGTCCGACAAAGCCTCTCCATGAACTAGAGAGCCGTTGGGATAGGTCCCGAATTGACTCAAAATGAACTAAAAGTAATAACATAGTCTCTCAAATGTGGAAATGTCTAAAGAGAAGTCCTCAAACCATGATGACTCTCCACTGTAGAAATATAGACTTAGGTACTCGAAAGTTACTGACGAGGCTGGGACTAAGCACCTGAACCTATATTATAAGACAATGTCGAACATAGATATATATGTGGATCAATACTTTGGAATATACAGAGTATGTGGGGGTGCATGCATTTATATAAAACAACATCAATACCTTTTAATCAAATCATGCATGTAATAAGTAATCAAATCATGCATGTAATAAGTAATGACTCACATGGCTCGAATAAGAATATAATGTAAAGCTCATGAATTATGTAGAATGGAGCATGTAACACAAATCTTGTGATTCATCATAGTTTAACTTTAAATTTGGTAATCTTCTCTTATTCTCATTACCCATAGGCTAAAGGAAACTTTAAACAATACTTTCAAATCATTCATATGTCTCATAGGGAGTAAAACTTCTTTAATGCACAAGAACTTATAACTCTTTTGAACTAAAGTACTTGGAATTCAAAATCATATAACTTTGAAACATACTTGAAGGTATTTAATTTACTTTAGAAAAATATCTAGTTTCAAGATTTAGGGAAAAATACTTATATCAAGGGAAAATACTTTAGCCTTAGGTAGCAAATCTGCAACTTTCCTATTAGTAAAACAACTTGTATCAAGGGAGGTTCTCTTAACCAATATAAACCATGCGAGCTACATGGAGACCAACATTTTCTCCTCCTAAGGAAGAGACCTCACGTTAGGGAGGAGAGTCATAGTCTTGATAGGGAGTAAAACCTCAATTCAGTGATCACTTATCGTGGCCTTGGGCCCAGTATCTCAGCCTTAGACCCAAAATCTAAAACCTACAGTGGCATATAGTTCTGGGGTAAGAAAATATAGTAATTTACCCAACTCAGTGCTAAATAATACTCTCTTTAGTTTGTCTCGCTCATTTCATGGAAATCCACTTTAAAATAATCTCATGGTTCATCAAGAACCAAATAATTAAATCTGTAATCTCACGTAGTGAAGTGGATTCAAAACTCCATGACCATTAGGTCAAAAAATTTCTCAATAATCTCAGAATACTCAAATCATGGGTGCTTATAGCATAAGAGTTCATAAAATTTCAAATCTCAAGTATGGATCAATAACCCATAATTAAATCTCAAGTTAAAACTCATCAATATCATAATAGATAGAATATATTTTCATAACTCATGTAGAAATCTAGAAATTTCAGCAATTTGTCTCAAAATCTCAGCATACTCATATACTTCAATATCTCTAACCTTTCAACTATTAATTTCTCAAGGATTAAAATCATGGTGTATAGACCCAGCTGTAATTTCTCAAAAAAATATGTGAAAATCATGCCATTAGACTATCAATTCACGGGAAACATCAAAATATTGCAATCAATAATAATAGGTGAAAAACCTCAATTCAAATTCATGTAAAATCTCATTGATTGCAGAAAATCATAGGTTAAATAAGCATTTGGGCATAAGGATGAACGGATTACCCTTGTTCAAAACCCCATATACTTTGGATTATGAAATTGGATGAACGAGCTTGCTCTAAACTCTTCTTCTTATTCTTGAGAGAGAGTTCTTGCAACCTTTGAACTTGGGGAACTTAAATGTCAACTTCATTTGTTGAATCCACGGGAAATTCTTGGATTTTTTGGAGAAGGGTTTTACATTTGATCTTAAGGGAGAAAACCTAGATCTCTTATGTTTTGGATAGTGAATCAAGCCATTTGCTTCGCTTAGAATATATCCTGTTGATAAAAGAGTGGAAAAACTGAAAAACCCTTGTTAAATTGAGTTAAAAAATTAAACAGGGGCTGCGACAGTTAAAGTAACCATCCGTCGCATGTCTAACGGTCCAGCGGATCATCCATCGCACGTTGGCCAGAAAATAAACACATTGCCTTGATGTGACGGTCTCAGCAATGGTCTGTTGCATACCCGATGGTACGTCATATCATCCGTCGCACATTGGCCAGGAAATGAAACACTGCCTTGATGCGACGATCTCAGCTATAGTTCGTCGTATAGCCGATGGCCAGTCGGATTGTTCGTTACATGTTTGCCATAATAAGGCCACACTGCCTGAGCATGATGGTCCCAATGATGGTCCGTCGCATCCTTGACGGTCTGTCATTTTTGCTGTCGCACTTAGGACAAAAAAGTGAGTTACTGCCTTAGTTGTGACAGGCTGAGCAACGGTCCATCACAGACTCGACGGTCTGTTAGATCTTTCATCGTACCTGGACGATTCTGACAACTCTCAGTGAAACGGCCATAACTTCTTACCCCGATACCAAATTTTGATCAAATTGGTATATTTGGAAAGATAATTCAATTATATACATGAAAAAAAGTTAAATTTAAGAAAATTCTATATGGTTTAAATACTAATTACTTAGGAAGTGTAATCTAAATCTTTTAGGGCCAAAATTATACTTCAATTACACATTCTAAGGCTCAGACTATGAGGAAACTATGCGGGGTCTTACATTTTTCATATATTCTTACAACTTAAGACAACAAAAGTGTAAGATATATCAAAAAGGTTGTAAGATAAAAGTTGTAAACTTGTTTATGAGAGGACTTGAGACATCACCTCCTAGACTTCACATCAACTTAAAATTTCAGAATTGTGACTAAAATTTGTGTGGGACCAAGACCAACTGCATGTTGCAAAGTCACCATAGCTACTGTCACATCACTAATAAGCTCAAATTTGGATTTTTATGGTTTCTAATTATTTTTATTTTTTTCCTTCCTTGTTTCTATAACTAATTAACAAACTAGTACATACCTACTGGATTGTCAATTAGATCTTTGAATCCATTTGTTCATGTCCACATTTACTTGGGTGGTTTTATCTTTTAAATACATTCGTAATTCTTGGTTCTTGTCAGACGAGAATTATTTGAGTCTTCCTACTAGAATCTACTCTGGATAAGATCTTACTCATACCTTAAGGATTCACAGGTTACTAGCCAATCTACAACACTTGTGGATCTAAAATGTGAGGTGATCCCAAGAGTTTGAGTGAGGAGAGGGATTTTTTTCACAACTTGTTTGTTGGTAATACCTTGAAAATGGAAGGGAACACATCCCAAAATATGGATACTAATTATCTTGACTCTATAGGGGCCATCTTGACGCCATTACCCGAACCTTTGAGAGGTTGAATACGAAAGTTGGAGCCATGGTAGGGATTTGAAAATAATAAAGGAAGATGTGTCGACTATAAGTAAGAGATTAGAAAAAGTTGAAAGTCAAAGTAACCCTCTCCCTTCTGCTCCTCTACATGTTGCTTTAAGTTGGTATGATATAACTTCCCCCAAGTGGGCATGATATAACTTACCCCACAACCATCACTCCCAAAACATTGCACCAAATCCAAAATCCATCCCAAGTTCCACTAATGCCGCAAGTCAAACCACTTCTTTCCCTCCAAACCATGACCCCACTAGACCAATAAATTCCCAAACTCCTTAAGTCCCACAAGAGGTACTTGGACGTCAAGTACTTCCGCTAAATCTGAACCCTCCCTTCCAAGCTCCATTAAACCAAAGACCACCACCTTGAAAAAATCAAATTCCTCCAAATGAAGTTCTAAATATCAAAAACCATGTATCCCACTTTGTGGAGTCTTGTAGAGAGAAATATAAAGGATATAGAGCCTTTGATAATGCTTACAGGAGAGAGGAGGAGATGAGAGGGGAGCATAGGGATACAAGGAGATACCGAGGGTATGGAGAAAGGGGAAACCGACACTAAGAAAAAGATATAGAAATAAACACCATCAAGTTAAGCCTACCAATCTTTAAAGGTGAAAGTGACCCCGAGTCCTACTTGGCTTACTAATTGGCTTGTGAAAAAGTGTTCCAAGTTAGTAATATCTTAGAAAAAAAAGTTTTTATGCCATAGATCATTTTGAGGGTTATGCTAACACTTGGAGGGAGTATATCGAGTGGTTTGGTAATGAATTAGTTGATGGGCAACCACCA
This sequence comes from Capsicum annuum, assembly GCF_002878395.1. NCBI lineage: Eukaryota > Viridiplantae > Streptophyta > Magnoliopsida > Solanales > Solanaceae > Capsicum > Capsicum annuum. The sequence goes on along the minus strand of NC_061114.1, from coordinate 151,165,854 downwards.
CCTTGGTTTCAGTTGAGGTACTTGATGAGACAGTGGACCTCTCTGAGAGTGATCACCATGATTTACTTGCTAGATTATAAAAATTGCATCAAGGTAACAAAAGTGTGATGGTGTATTATCATTAGTTTCAACAACTCATGTTAAGCTTGATCATCGTGGGGAACAAACCAGTCATGAAATCATCTAGTTCATGTGTGGCTTCAACAAAAAGATCTCCACTCATTTAACACTTCACAAGTTTGATACCATTGAAGGTATTTTCTAAGCGGCTCTTGAGATTGAAAAGGAATTTAAAGAGAGGTCGTCGTTCAAGGCAAGGGGACAATACACCTCGGGTTGGCCTAGAAGCAAGGAGATGGCTCAATCCTCTTTGGGATGGCCTAAAAATAAGGAACAACCTGCCACTATAAGACTACCCGATCCTAAAATAGTCCAAAAAAATCCTCCAAAATAAGTTCACATTTATCTTAGCCTAAAAGAATTCCAATGTTTCAAGTGCCAAGGTTGGGGACATAAAGCAAATGAATGTCCAAACCAACCAAATGTGAACCTATGGGAAGGGAGATTGTATTACCTTGGTAAGGAGGTGGATCTTAATAAAAGGTGAGGATGAGGCCGAACCTTATGATAGATAGGAACTTAAGAATGGACCATATGAGGATGATGATGATGGTGAAGATGTTTATCTGCAAGAAGGGGAGTGTGTTGTTCCAGACTTTGTACTTAGGCGCATCATGATTAGTAAGGCAATAGATGACCCAAGTCAAAGGGAAAATCTATTCCATACTAAATATCTTGTTAAGGGGAGTGTGAGCACTTAGGTTATCGATAGTGGTAGTTATGCAAATATTGTTAGTGTTTCTATGGTAAACTTCTTAAATTTGCCCACTACACCACATACTAGTCCTTACAAGTTGAAATGGTTGAATGAATATGGTGAATTAAAGGTCACAAGGCAATGTATGATACGGTTCAAGGTAGGAAACTACCACGATAAAGTGCTTTATGGCGTGATATCGATGCAAGCGTGTCACTTGTTGTTAGGTAGACCTTGGCAATATGATAGGTCTACCAAATATGATGGGAATTTCAATGGATATACACATGAAGAGAATGTCAAAAAGGTCACACTTCATCCTCTTTTACCTTACCAAGTAAATGAGTAGAATCAAAAGATGAGAGACTTGAAGGAAAACAGAAAGAAATTTGAAAAGAAAGAAAAAAGATGGGAACCCATAGGTGGGGAACAAGGGGTATCCGAGGCTTCCTGAACATCAAAAGTGAAATAAAACATAGTGATGTTTTTTAGAAAGAAGGAACTCTTCGTGGATCATGATGAGGACACACCTGTTACTTTTGGCTCATTATTTTAACACTAACCCCACTAATTATTCTATTTCTCCTTTGATTTCTTGTGTTTTGTAGGATTATGAAGATGTATTTCCCAAAGAAATTCTGCAAGGATAGCCCTCACTTCGAAGAATCGAGCACCAAATTGACTTTGTATTGGGCTCACAATTGCCAAACAAGTCGGCTTATATAAGTAACCTTATAGACACCAAGGAATTGCAACTTCAAGTTTAGGAACTCCTCAAAAAATGGTATATCAAGGAGATCATGAGTTCGTGCACGGTTTCGATGCTACTAGTACCTATGAAAGATGAAAAGTGGCATATGTGTGTGGACTGTCAATCCATCAATAAGATTATGGTAAAATATCATCAACCTATCCCTATATTAAATGATATTCTTGATTAATTGAATGGTTCGTAATTATTTTCTATGAGACCCCATAAAGTTCCCTCGTAGTCTGAGCCTTAGAGCATGTCAAGCGAAGTGTAATTCCGACCCTAAAAGACTGAGAAGTGACTTTCTAAGTGATTGGTGTTTCAAATTTATAGAATTTTATTAAATTTGACTTTTTCATTTATATAATTGAATTAGCTTTCTAACGATACCAATTTCATCCAAATACAACATTGGGGTGAGAAGTTATGATCATTTTACTGAGAGTTGTCGGAACTGCCTGGGTGCAATGGATGATCCGATGGACCGTCGAGTCTATGATGAACTATTTATTGGTTAGTTGCAACCAAGAAAGTCACTTTCTTTTTTATCCCAAGTGTGATGGCCAAAATAATGGGTCGTCAAGGCTGCGATGGACCGTCAGTTGGAGTGTTGCGCTCAGGCAGTATGGCCTTATCCGGGAAAATATGCAATGAATGATCTGATGGACCATCAGTCAGAGCAATGGACCATCACTTCGACCATCACACCAAAGCAGTATATTTTTTCAGATCAGCGTACGATGGATGACCCGACAGACCATCGCTTCGACTGTCGCAGCGACCATTCACTATTTTTAAGTACTTTTTAAAAGGGGATTTTGGATCTTTTCCCTTTAACCATCAGATATATTCCAAACAAGCTTGATAGCCTCATTATCTCCCAACACATCCAATGTCTAGGGTTTCTTTCTCAAAAGAAATCTAAAACCCTTCTCTAAGAAATCCTAGAACTCACCATGGATTCTATAAATTGAGTTGAGATTTCAGTTCCTCAAGTTCAGAGGTTGCAAGAAATCTCTCTCAAGAGTAAGAAGAAGAGTTTAAAGAAAGCTCGTTCATCCAATTTCATAATATATGGTATGTGGGGTTTTGAACAGGGGTAATCCTTTCACTCTTGTGCCCAAAAGGTTATTTGAACTACAATTTCTCTGCAATTTATGAGATTTTTCATGTAATTTAATTTGGATTTTTTCACCCATTGTAATTGATCGCAAGTTTTTGATGTTTCTCGTGAATTATAAGTCTAATGGCATGATTTTTACATGTTTTCTTGAGAAATTCTAGCTGGGTCTATACCCCATAATTTTAATTCTTGAAAAGTTAGTAGTTAAAATGTTTGGAATATGGAAGTAAATAAGTATGTTGAGATTTTGTGACAAAATTGCTGAAATTTCAAGATTTCTACATGGGTTATGAATCTATTTGCTATCTATTATTCTTTTGATGAGTTTAAACATGAGATTGAATTATGGGTTACTAAGCCCTACTTGAGACTTGCAATTTTATGAACTATTGTGCTATAAGCACCCATGATTTGAGTATTCTGATATTGTTGAAAAATGTTTTTACCTAATGGTCAGTGAGCTTTGTAATCCACTTTCCTACATGAGAGTACAGATTTGATTATTGGGTTAGTGGTGAACCATGGGATTATTTCTAAAAGTGGATTTTTATGAGATGAGCATAGATAATCTAAAGAGAGTAGTATTTAGCACCGAGCGGGTAAGTTACTATAGTTTCTTACCCCAAAACTACGTGCCATTGTAGGTTGGGCCTGAGGCTAGTTTATGATTATCATTGGGCCTAAGACCGAGTTGATGCAAGGCCCGAGGCCAAGTTTGTTTAATGATCACTGGACCTAGGTTATACTCCCTAGCAAGATTATGATGCCTCTCACCAATGTGAGGTCTCTTCCTTAGGTGGAAAAAATGTTGAACTCCATGTAGCTCGCATGGTTTATGTCGGTTAAGAGAATCTCCCCAAACTAAAGTTTTTTCCATTGAGATAAAATATTTTCCCCTAAAAATAAAGCTTTGAGACAAGATCTTTTCCTTTAAAACTAAAATACTTTCCCTTGATATGAGTTTTTTTCCCTTAAGCTTGAAATTAGATAATTTCCTAACGTGAATAAAATGCCTTCAAGTATGTTCCAAAGTTCTATGATTCTGAATTCCAAGTACTTAAGTTTAAAAGAGTTATGATTTCTTAAGCATTAAAGAACTTTTACTCTCCATGAGATATATTAATGAGTTGAAAGTATTGTTAAAAGTTTTCTTTAGCCTATGGGTAATAAGAATAAAAGAAGATTACCTATTTCAAATTTAAACTATGATGACTCACGAGATTTGTGTTACATGCTCCATTCAACATGATTTATGAGCTTTACTTTTTATACTTATTTAAGCCATGTGAGTCATTATATATTGCATGTATGATTTGATTAAAGAGTATTGATGTTGTTTTATGTAAATGCTTGCACCACCACATACTAAGTGCATTCCCAAGTGCTGATCCATATATACATCTACGTGCTACATTGTCTTATAATGTAGGTTTAGGTGCTCAATCCCAACCTCGTCAGTGTCTTTCGAGTATGTCTATTTACATCCATAAATTGGTGAGTCCTCATGGTTCAAGGACCTATCATCAAATATTTCAGCATTTGAGAGACTATTTATTACTTTCAGTTCAATTAGAGTCAATTGGGGACCTATCCCAATGGCTCTCTAGTTCATAGATTAGTAGAGGCTTTGTCATACTAGTTATCAGATTGTGGTTGTGTTGAGGTTTTTTGATATTGCTTGGTCATTCGGACCAAGTATTTTCTCTGTATTTTCATTCATATGATATGACTATCTTAGTGTGTGAATTATTTCATCTTAAAATGAGTGCTATTAGTAGAAACAGGCTCAAAGGGTTAGCTTGGGGCTACTTGTAGCCTTAAGCATCGTGTGATGTCTCGGGAGGGAATTTTGGATGGTTACAAACATGGTATCAAAGCCAGGTTTTAAGGAGTCCTAGGGAGTCTATCAAGCCGCGTTATGTAGTGTCTTGATAATTGATGTGTAGCGCGCCACATCTATAATAAATAGGCTGGGAGATGTTTTAGGAAAAAGTTGTTTCTTCTTTCAAAATCTATCATGACTATAGTTGTCCCTCTCATCAAATAATTTATGCTCTTTTAGTTCAAAAAATGCCTCTCCTGAGTATGAATGCTTGCAAGGATGATGATGAGCAACACCCACCTATTGATCCTTTGAATGAGACTATGTCTCATGCGGAGTTTTGGATGGCCTTTCAAGAGTCAGCCCAAGTAGTCACCACCAATTTTTGGGCCAATAACCAGGCCAAAGTTGCAAATTAGTAGGGAAGTGATGTAGTTGCTTCTAGGATCAGTGATTTTATATGGATGAATCCGGCAGAGTTTTATAGGTCCAAGGTAGATGAGGACCCACAGTTACACCTTGAGGAGATGAGAAAGAACACATAGGTGATGCATATTTTTGAGGAAAAAAGTGTTGAGTTGGCATCATATCGGTTGAAGGACATTGTATATGACTTGGTTGTATTGTAGAGAAACGGTAGAGGTGATAATGCTGCTCCTATAACTTGGCAGGTATTCCAAGATGTATTTTTGGACAAGTTCTTTCCTCTTGAGATGAGAGAAGCAAAGATTAAGGAGTTTATGAACTTGAGGAAGGGCTCCATGGCTGTTAAAGAGTACTGCTTGAAGTTCAACCAGTTGGCCAAGTATGCTCCTAATTTGATTTCTGACATCCGAGCTAGTATGAGTAAGTTCATGACCGGTGTTTCTGGGTAAGTACTGAAGGAGTGTAAGATTGTGATGTTGCATAGGGATATGGATCTAGATAGGTTAATGATACATACCCAACAGATAGAGATGGACAATATTAGAGAGAGATAGAGTGAGGGGTAACAAGAGGGATAGATCTGAGTAGCATGAGTTTATCTAGCCTAGGTTCCATGAAGGGAACCGCCTTCAGTTTCAAAGATGTCTATCTATGTTAATGCCTTTATCAGCTAGTTCTCCTGTGCCTAGAGGCAAGTAGGAACAAGGGGGAAGGTTTTATATGTATAGGTCGCAGAATAGTGTAGATAACAGGCCCCGTTATCCTCCTTGTGCTAAGTGTGGTAGGGATCATATCGATGAGTGTTTCATAGATTTGACAGGCCATTTTTGGTTTTGGCAAGTAGGGCCACTAACTTAGAGATTTTCCTCATGCTAAATAAGGGGAACAGAGATGCCCGACCTCAGGCACAGGCTACTAGTGCACCAACTTCTGTACCCTATCCTACCCTTACTCAAGGCACTTCATCTAGCTTTGCTGGAGGTCAGTGCCAGAATAAATTCTATGCCTTACCATCTCATTAGGAGCAGAAGGGCTCTCCTGATGTTGGTACTAGTATGCTCTGTCTTCTATTTTGAGGTTTATGTGTTGTTGGACCTGGGGTCAAGTCTCTCTTATGTGACCCCACTTGTAGATGTAAATTTCAAAATGAGTCCCAAAAAGATTTTTGAGACCTTCCTAGTTTCTACCCTAGTAGGGGAGTTAGTTGTTGCTAAACATGATATAGAGATTGTCGTGTTACTATTCTTCATAAAGTCATACTTGCGGATTTGATAGAGTTAGACATGGTGGATTTTAACCTTTTTCTAGGTATGGATTGGCTTCATTCTTATTATTGTCTATAGACTGTTGTACCCATGTGGTCAAGTTTTATTTTCTTGATGAACCAGCTTTTGAGTTGTCCGGGAGTTTGGTATCTCCTAAGAGTCATTTTATCTCCTATCTCAAAGCCAAAATTCTAATATCCAAGGGTTATATCTATCACCTAGTTAGAGTCAAAGACACTAAGACCGAGGCCCCAACTATTCAGTCAGTCGAAATTCTTAATAAGTTTCTAAATGTTTTTCTAGAAGATCTCCTAGATGTACCTCTTGATAGAGAGATATAATTTGGGATTGACCTTTTTCCTGGTACTCATGCCATTTCTATCCTACTATACCATATAGCACCTACAAAGCTTAAGGATTCGAAAGATCAACTCTAAAATCTTTTAGACAAAGGTTTCATTAGGCCTAGTATATCTTCTTGGGGCGAACCTGTCTTATTCGTGCAAAAGAAAGATGGTTCTTTGCATAAATGCATTGACTATCGTCAGCTTAACAAGGTCACAGTCAAAAGTAAGTATCCTCTTTTGAGAATTGATGACCTATTTGATCAATTGCAAGGTGCAAGTTATTTCTCCATGATAGACCTTAGATTTGTTATCATCAACTTAAAGTGAGGGAATGTGATATTCCAAAGACAGCCTTCCGAACCCGCTATGGTCACTTTGAGTTTCTAGTTATGTTTTCTCATCTAACCAATGACCCAACATTTTTTGTGGACCTTATAAATCTAGTGTTCAAGCAATATCTCAATAGGTTTGTGATATTGTTCATAGATGAAATCCTTGTGTACTCCCGTAATGAGAGTGACCATGCGAATCACCTTAAAATTATCTTGCAAACTCTTTGAGATCACCAGTTGTTCGCCAAATTCAGTAAGTGTAAATTTTGGCTAAGGTCTATAGCATTTTTTGGTCATGTTGTTTCAGCTGAAGGTATTAGAGTTGATCCCCAAAAGATAGAAGCTGTAAGAAATTGGCCTAGGCCTATCTCCCCATCTGACATTAGAAGTTTCTTAGGTCTAGTGGGCTGCTACCATCTTTTTATTGAAGGTTTCTCTTCTATTGCGTCTCCCATGACCCAGTTGACTCAAAATAAAGTTAAGTTCCAGTGGTCAAATTCCTCTGAGAAGAGTTTTCAGGTGTTGAAGACTCGACTTTCTTCAACCTCTATGTTGACTTTGCCTGATGGTATCGATGGATTTGTGGTGCATTGTGAGGCCTCTAGAATTGGTTTGGGTTGTATATTAATGTAAAAAGGTAGGGTTATAGCCTATTCCTCTAGATAGCCAAAGCCGCATGAGAAGAATTACCCAACCCATAATCTTGAGTTAGTTATTATGGTCTTTGCTTTGAAAATTTGGAGACACGTTCCTAATCCTCTTTACTTTTAGAAGTGAAGGACAAATAAGACAGAGATCCTAGTTTGGTCAGCCTAAAAGAGTAAGTTAAGGACCAAAAGGTAAAGGTTTTCTCCTAAGGGGGAGATGACGTCTGAAGATTGCAAGGTAGATTGTGTGTTCCATGTGTTGATGATCTGAGGTAGAGGGTTATTGCTGAAGCGCATAGCGCGTGGTATTCTATTCATCTCGACACTACTAAGATGTACCATGACTTACGTTAAATCTATTGGTGGAATGGTATGAAGAAAGATATAGCCGAGTTCATAGTAAAGTGTCCAACGTATCAAAAGGTTAAGGTAGAGCACCAAATACCTTTTGGTGTGATGCAAGATTTTGCAATACCTACTTGGAAGTGGGAGATGGTGAATATGGACTTCGTGATTGGGTTACCTCTTTCATGTTGTCATCATGATTCTATTTGGGTTGTTGTGGATAGGCTGACTAAATCCATGCATTTCTCGCCCATGCACAAATCTTATATAGCAGAGGATTATGCTAGATTGTATATTCGGGAGTTAGTCAGGATGCATGGAGTTCCCTCGTCCATCATTTTGGATAGGCATACTCAAATTACTTCTCAGCTTTAGAGAGCGTTTCAGCAGGGTCTTGGTACCCAAGTTCTTTTAAGTTCCGTTTTTCATCCGTAGATAGATGGTCAGGCTGAGAGGACCATTCAAGCTCTAGTGGACATGCAGAGGACATGTGCTCTTGATTTCAAAGGTATTTGGGATTAGCATTTGCCATTGATAGAATTTGCCTATAACAATAGTTACCATGCTAGCATTGGGATGACACCATTTCAGGCCTTGTATGGTAGAATATGTAGATCACCCATAGGTTGGTTTGAAGGGGGTGAAGCTTCTGTGATTAGGGTTAATGTAGTATTTGAAGGTATGGAGAAAGTTAAGTTGATTAGAGAGAGGTTAAAGACAGCAAAGAGTCGTCAAAAGTCATATGCCGATGTGAGGAGAAGAGATCTTGAGTTTGAAGTGGGTGATTTGGTGTACTTGAGGATTTCACCCATGAAAGGGGTGAAGACGTTTGGTAAAAAGGGAAAGCTTAGTCTCCATTATGTTGGCCAGTATAGAGTTTCGAGCCTTGTTGGGAAAGTAGCCTATGAGATTGAGTTGCCCGTAGAGTTGTCAGCTGTTCTTCCTGTTTTTCATGTCTCCATGCTTAAAAATCATATTGGTGATTCCATTGTGGTAGATCCTTCAGAGAGTACTGATATTCAGAATAGTCTTTCATTCAATGAGATTTCCATTGAGATCCTAGATTTTTAGATCCGTAGATTGAGGAACAAAAAGTTTCCCTTGGTCTAAGTGTTGTGCCGAAACTAGTCAGTTGAGGGCGCTACTTTGGTGGCAGAAGCAGACATGCATGCCAAGTATCTGTACCTCTTTTCCACTAGGTTAAATTGATCTGAAGGTATTATTCTTTCTTAATTAAGCCCTTCTAAACTAAATTTCAGCTATACGTATCTTTTCTTGCATGAGTTATTGCCTTTTCTAAGTCATTTGAGAGTTCAGAGAGATTTTAAACCTGTTTTATCAACTTGCTTCAGCTATGTGTACTCTATTTTCCTGTGTTCGTATTCTAACTAGCAGCATTCAAGGATGAATATTTCCAAGAGGGAGATATTGGAAGACCCTATAAATTTCCCTCGTAGTCTGATCCATAGAGCATGTCAAGATAAGTGTAATTCCGACCCTAAAAGATGGATAAGTAACTTCCTAAGTGATTGGTATTTCAACCATATAGAATTTTATGAAATTTGACATTTTGTCATGTAGAGAATTCAATTAGCTTTCCAACGATACTAATTTCGTTCAAATTTGGTAGTAAGGTAAGAAGTTATGATAGTTTTACTGAGAGTTATCGGAATCGCCCGAGTGCAATGGACGATCTGACGGACCGTCAAGTCTGCGACGGACCGTCGAGTCTGCAATGGACCATTGCTTGGCCCGTCACAACCAAGGAACTAACTCTCTTTTTTTGGCACAAGTACGATGACCAAAAGGACGGACTGTTAAGGCTGCGATGGACCATCGCAGGGACCATCGCGCTTAGGCAGTATGGCCTCATCCTGGCCAATGTCTGATAGATGATCTGATGGACTATCAGGCTGAGCGACGATATTGTTACACGGAGGTAGCATGTTATTTTTTGGACCATCATGTGACGGACGACCCAACGAACGATCAGGCTAGCGAAGGACTGTCGCAGCCCCCGTTCAGTATTTTTAAATCCTTTTTAAAAGGGTTTTTGGGTCTTTTCCCTTTTAACCCTCAGATATATTACAAATGAACTTGATTACCGCATTATCTTCCAAAACATCCAAAGGCTAGTGTTTCTCCCTCAAGAGCAAATCTAAAACCCTTCTCCAAGAAATTCAAGAACTCACCATGGATTATACAAATTGAGTTGAGATTTGAGTTCCCCAAGTTCAAAGTATGCAAGAACTCTCTCTCAAGAGTAAGAAGAGGAGTTTACAACAAGTTTGTCCATCTAATTTCATAATCTAAGGAATGTGGTGTTTTAAACAAGGGTAATCCATTCACCCTTGTGCCCAAAGGCTTATTTAAACTACAATTTCTCTGCAATTTATTAGATTTTACATGAAATTGAATTGGAGTACCCATTGTTATTAGTTGCAAGCTTTTGATGTTTCCCATGAATTGTGAGTCTAATGGTATGATTTTTACATGTTTTATTACGAAATTCCAGTTGGGTCTATACTGCATGATTTTAATTCTTTAGAATTTAATAGTTGAAATATTCGAGATATTGAAGTATATAAGTATGTTGAGATTTTGAGATAAATTGCCGAAATTTCCAGATTTCTACATGAGTTATGAATCTATATGCTATCTATGATGCTTTTAATGAGTTTTAACTTGAGATTGAATTATGGGTTTTTCAGCCTTAGTTGAGACTGGCAATTTTATGAAGTATTGTACTATAATCACCCATGATTTGAGTATTCTGAGATTGTTGAAAAATGTTTTGACCTAATGGTCATTAATCTTTGAAATCCACTTTCCTACATGAGAGTACAGATTTGATTATTGGGTTCGTGGTGAACCATGGGATTATTTCTAAAAGTGGATTTTTATGAGATGAGCGCAGATAATCTAAAGGGAGTATTATTTATTACCGAGCCGGTAAGTTACTATGGTTTCTTACCCCAAACTACGTGCCACCGTAGGTTGGGCCTAAGTCTAAGTTTATGATTATCATTGGGCCTAAGACCGAGTTGATATTAGGACCGATGCCGAGTTTGTTTTGTTATCACTTGAGCTAGGTTATACTCCCTGGCAAGAGTATGACGCCTATCCCCAATGTGATGTATCTTCCTTTGGAGGACAAAATGTTGGACTCCATGTAGCTCAGATGGTTTATGTTGGTTAAGAGAACCTCCCTAAACTAAAGTATTCTCCATTGAGATAGAATATCTCCCCTTAATACTAAAGCTATGATATAAGATATTTCTCTTTAAAACTAAAATACTTTCCTTTGATATGAGTATTTTTCCCTAAAACTTGAAATGAGATATTTTCCTAATGTGAATAAAATGCCTTCAAGTATGCTCCAAAGTTATATGATTCTAAATTCCAAGTACTTGAGTTCGAAAAAGTTATAAGTTCTTGTGGATTAAAGAATTTTACCCTCCAGGAGACATATCAATGAGTTGAAAATATTGTTTAAAGTTCCCTTTAGTCTATGGGTAATGATAATAAGAGAAGATTACCAATTTCAAAGTCAAAATATGATGACTCGCGAGATTTGTGTTACATGCTCCATTCTACACGATTCATGATCTTTACATTTTATACTTATTCAAGCCATGTGATTCATTACTTATTCCATGCATGATTTGATTAAAGAGTATTGATGTTGTTTTATATAAATGCATGCACACCAACATACTCAGTATATTCTCAAATGTTGATCCACATTTACATCTATGTGCTACCATGTCTTATAATGTAGGTTTAGGTGCTTAGTCCTAGCCTTGTCAGTGACTTTTGAGTACCTCTTTCTACATCTCTACAATGGTGAGTCCTCATGGTTCGAGGACCTATCTTCAGACATTTTTGCATTTGGGAGACTATGTTATTAGTTTCAGTTAATTTTTAGTTAGTTGGGGACTTATCCCAATGGCTCTCTAGTACATGGATTAGTAGAGGTTTTGTCAGACTAGTTTTCATATTGTGGTTTTGTTAATGTTTTTTGGTATTGCTTGGTCGTTTAGACCGAGCATTTTCTCTGAATTTCCTTTCATATGATATGACTATACTAGTGTTTGAATTATTTCTTCTTTAAATGAGTCTTATTAGTGAAAACAAGCTTAAATGGTTAGCTTGGGGATACTTGTAGCCTTAACCATCGTGTCACATCCCGAGAGATGATTTTTGGGTCGTTACATTTTCCAATATTGATTTAAGGAGTCGCTATCACCAAATAAGATTGCAACCTAGTGATGAATGGAAAACCGCCTTCAGGACAACGTTTGATCTCTTTGAATGGATGGTTATGCCATTCGACCTAACAAACACTCCAAGTGCTTTTATGAGGCTAATGAATCATGTGATAAATCCGTTTAAGGGAAAGTTTGTTGTTGTCTGCTTTGATGATGTCTTGGTTTATAGCAAGTCTTTAGACGAGCATATGATTCATTTACGATGCGTGTTTGATGTCCTTAGAAAGGGAAAATTGTATGCAAATCTAAAAAAGTGCTCCTTTGGTGTTAATGAAATTGTTTTCTAGGGTTTTTTTGCTAGTTAAAGAGGTGTTGAAGTGGATGAATCCAAGATAAATGCTACCCACAAACCGTTGGAGAAGTATGAAGCTTCCATGGGTTCGCTACTTTTTATAGAAGGTTTGTAAAAGGATTTATCACCATAGCCGCCTACTTAACTGAGGTCATTCATAAAGATCAACCCTTCAATTTGGGTTGACGAGCAAGATAAGGCTTAAAACCTATTGCTTACTTTAGCGAAAAGTTCAAAGGAGCAACTCTAAACTACTCCACGTATGATTTAGAGTTGTATGTCTTGATTAGTGCCTTGGCCACTTAGCAAAACTATTTATGGGCTAAGGAGTTCGTGATTCAAACGGACCATGAATCATTCAAGAATCTTCGGGCATAAGATAAGCTTAGAAAATGGCATGCCAAATGGATTAAGTTTCATTAGACCTTTCCTTATGTTATCTAATACAAGAAGGGTAAGGACCATCTAGTAGTCGATGCTTTATCTAGAAAATATGTTCTGGTGTCCACTTTGTCATTAAAATTTATGGTTTTTGAAATCGTAAGAGGATTATATCCTAAAGACCTTAACTTTGCTCCTATATTTAGGAAATCAGAAGAATCGGGTAGGGAAAAGTGGGATTCGGCTTGGGGCTCAAATCCCTATACAAAGTTTAATAGTTACTTATATAAAGGTAGACGATTGTATGTACCCTCTAGCTCTTGGAGAGATTTTTTTGTGAGGGAAGCACGTGATAGCGGTCTAATGGGTCATTTTGAGGTCAAAAAGACTCTCGTAATATTAGAGGAGCAATTCTATTAGCCAAGAATGTCCAAATATGTGGTTAGGATTTGCGGCCAATGTGTAGAATGGTAAGAAGCCAAACCTCAGCTCCTACCTCACAGTTTGTACACCCCGCTGGCCACCCCTCTACATCCTTGTCTTGATATATCTATGGGTTTCGTATTGGGGATGCCAAGGACTAGACGAGGCCGGGATAGTATCTTTATTGTAGTTGGTCAGTTTTCTAATATGGCACACTTTATTCCTTGCTCTAAATGTGATGACGCACCTAGAGTGGCCTCTTTGTTTGTTGATAATGCTGTCAAATTGCATGGTGTTATGAGGACCATCATGAGTGATAGGGACTCTAAGTTACTAAGTCACTTTTGGAGGTACATGTGGCATAGGCTTGATACCAAGTTGTTGTTCTCTACGTCTTTCCCAATTCTAGGAGGCACAAACATATCATACTATCTCTTTTTCTCTCTCTAATCACAATAATTATCATGCTAATCACTTTCTCTATCACTATCATTCAAACCTTGGTTCCCGCCTTGCCTTTGATAGGCTGGGCGGGAACCCCTCGGGTGAATAACCAAGTACCTTATCTTTTCAACTAGGACCCTTTTTTATCTTCATAATACCCTTTATAGACCATAACATTGACTACTTTTGCGGGTGCTTTCATCACATGCTTTATAAGGAGGTCTAATTATGTCTTCATCTTAGCCATATTTTTGTCCATCTATTCATCATTAATTTAATGCACCTTTTTCACAATCGAGGCTGTGGGGCACCCTACAACAACTTTGGTGTCACATATATGCCACCCCCTATTTTCCTTTATGGTTTGTTCAAGCAAAGTCCATGCCCCTTCGTATGATAATTCAATAAGAGTCCCACCATATGTATTTTCTACCATGGTATTATTTAATTGGCCTAACGCCCTATAGAATATTTCGATAAGAATTCTATCTGGTACTTAATGGTTAGGGCATTACATGAGCTTGTCATTTAACCTTTATCGTACTTCATACAAGGGATCTCCATTGAATTGACAATAATAATGATCTTATTTCATAATTGTGACATCTTTGAAGAAGTGAAATATCGATCCAAGAGTGAGTCTGTAAGCTTGACCAAAGATGTAAATGACCCGATGGGTAGAGTCCTCAACCATAACATCCTTCTCTCATTAGGAAGAATGGGAAAAATTGTAACCGAATAGACTCTTGAGTGATATGACCAATGTCAAATGACGTGGACACCAAAATTTTTCAAATATAGGTTTGGATCTTCGTGTGCTTAAACCTCGAATAGGCCGTTCATTTTTATATATGGAGCATTACACTCATTATATGGAATACCCTATTTCCTTTATTTGGTGGAATACAGATAGAACTGGCACGCTCCATATATTAAATTTGATCCTCATCCTTGGGGTCCCCACCAAATAAGTTTTCAATGCTTCTATTATGGCTCATGGTGTCGTGATTATTATGAAAATGACCTAAAAACAAAAACAACAAACAACATAATTAAATACACTATGGGTGAAACTAAAGTTACTAACAATACCCCAAAAGCAAAATTTAAGTTTCCCTACTCGGAAATGGCATAATTTTTAATAATGCTCAACTTACACCATCATTTCAATGCAAGGCGGTTGTTTTTAATATAAAAATCCAATTTAGGTTAGGGTCGAATCCATGGGGAGTGTAAATTAGCTTTTGAAATCTATCTATGTTAAGAGTTTGATATGATTTAATCCATAATGTAAACTTAAAGCAAGACATGGAACTAATTGGGATTTATGAATTATAACTTTTGTTGAAGAAAATCAAACCACAACACTAATGTAAGAGCAAAGAAGTAATAAGTAAAACCAATAGAGAGACTTCATGGGGTTATGCCATCCTAGGGGTAATTTCTGTGTGGGTTATCAATAGGCAATGCTAATTTTAGTTAATGAGTTTGGGTAGGAAGGGTTTTGGAATTTTAGGACTAGTGTTTCAACAAAATATTAAAATTTCTCTAATACCTCATGAGCATGGATAATTTCATCAACCCAATAACTCAACATAGCAACCCTATTTCTAAGATGATGCTTATGAACATAGTAAACCAACAAAACATCCTTATTTCTATGACAATGCAATGAATTAAGCTAAAATCAATTTGTTGTACACAATTACTCATCTCCCACATCCCTTCTTCAAGGATGATATGGGGTCCAAATAAATTGTGGTTATCACCCATAATTCTAAATTCAAAAATAAATTTATAGTAAAACCCAATATGATTATATTAATTTAAACTTACAATTAAACCCCACGTACCTACTCATGAGATTGGAGAAAAGAGATAAACCCAAGTTAACACAATCCTTCCATTGAAAATAAAATTAAGAGTAATCCAAAATTTAATCACAAATTCAACTCAAAATCTTTTCAGAATGTAATACACCTGTTCTTTGCTCAGATTGGAATAGTTTTCTCACAATAAAATTCAAAATTTGTTGAAAAATTCCCTAATTATTTAAGGATTTATGCTTTTGAGACTTGGTCTTTAGCTCTATAAATTTATGATTCTTCCCTTGGGAAATTATTGCTTCATTCCTATCTTCCTTGGTTGACCGCATTATCTACTCACGCAATCGTGGTTATCCTATTACAATCATTCAGGATGGAATTGGCCCTAAATCAAGATCATGACCCTCAGGTCGCAAGCACAGTACCTGAGGATTGATCTATAGTCATGATTTATATTTTACGCCTTTGTTCTTTTTCTTTCCTTTTAAGGTTTTCTTAAATTTTTTTCATTTGGTTACCTGCAAACATATAGACCACAGGAATTAATGTATTTCACTAATAAAACAGAATCATATATACATTTACTCCCTTGTGGTGTGCACGAATATGGATATAGATGAGTTGAAAATTTTCCACTCATTATTTTCCAAAGAACATTAACCTAGCCATGCTTGACATACCATCAATAGAGTGACAGGAATTTAACAGTCACTTACAAATAGGGATTATTTCTTATGTTCAAGCTAGGAGTCTTCTATAGTTGAGTTTCTAGTCTTATCTTTCTTATATTCATTATGTTAGTACGCAGATTCCTTAGCTTGATTCTGTTTCTATAGTTCATATTTTTATAATGCCTTTCTTATGATCTACCTGGCCTTCCTCCTGATCTTGATATTGAGTTTATTATTGATTATGATTCAGGCACTCATCCTATATATATGTCACCTTACCTTTTGGCTCTTACTAAGCATAAAAACTAAATTATCAGCTTTAGGATATCTTAGGTAAGGGTTTTCTTAGGTTGATTATGTCTCTTTTGTGTTCTCTTATCTTGTTTGTAAAGAAAAGTTGTGGTTCCTTTCATATTTGTATTGGTTAAAGACAACTAAACAAGTTGACTATGAAGAATAAGTATCCTATGACCTGTATTGATGACTTATTAATGAAGAATAGGTATCCTATGCCTTGTATTAATGACTTGACAAAATTTAGTGAGAGTTTGTGTTTTTTAAGAATGAATTGAGATTCGATTACCATCAATTGAGGGTTCAAGCTGAGGAAATCCTAAAGGTAACCTTTAAGACTCTCTATTGCCATTATGATTTCCTAGTGATGTATTTTGGGTTGACCAATGCCCCAAATTAATTCATATATTTTATGAACCGCGTGTTAAGACCTAATTTAGACACAATTATGATTGTGTTCAATCATGAAATTCTTGTATGTTTAAAGAGTAGGAAGGAACATATGCATCATTTGAGTATTGTGCTCTAGAAATTGAAAGGTCATGGTGTGTTGCAAATTTCTAAAATTGTGAGTTTTGGCTGAAATCTATAACATTCTAAGGAATATGGTATATACAAAGAGTGATAATAGTGTTGTATATTGGCTAGAAACAAGGATCTTAAGGTCATAAAGTTCCTTTTGGTCCAAGTAAGAACGTGGTGTTAATATTCTTTAGTCTTAGGGTCCTCTCTTGTGGTTAGGGTTCTAAGATTCTTGAATATTACTTGTCCAGTTATTATCTCCTTGTAATCATGTTAAGATTGAGTTTTGTAATCTTGAAGTCTAGTGAAGCCGTGTGAGAATTTTCAATTCACTAGCACCTTGTTGACTTGCTGGTTCTTGTTGAGTACTTCATCATCTTGTTCTAAAAATGTGATTCCTCAAGCCTAGTGAAGCCGTGTGTAGCCTTTTTCTATTAACTAGCACTTGTTGTTCTTGAGTTTGTTTGTTCATCTTGTTGTTGTTGCTGGATTCTTGCGTTGTTGACTTGATAGTGTATTACTGAGACAGTTGGCCAAGCATCATCATGTCGAAAATTTTGTTTTCTAGACCAATATGTGTTCAAAAGAAATAAATGATACCAAGGACATGGAACTCAAATCCTAAACACCAAATTATGCCCTGAAAATATCCAAAAACTAGTAAGGATTTCATTTTTGGTTTTTTACTGAACACTTGGTGTGTACATGCTATTACTATCCATTTTAAACAATTTTGGTTACTCAGTACTTCCCTAACGATGCACACACCAAAAAAAATAGAGAACACCCCAAACAAACTTAATTAAACTGAAGATTATGCATTCAAACCACAATTTTAGGCCATTGCCCAAAACATGTATCCTAAGGCCCACATACGAGCATACACGAGGAGAATCAAAGCACATACCTTAGGAGGGAATGAAAGGAGAATGTAATTCACTTTTGGATGCTCTTGGCACAAGTAAAATATATGAGAATATGAGTAATTTGAAAAAAAATATAGGGCTAGCCTTTGGGTTGACTATTTATTAATAAAATTGTGTGAACCGAGATAACAGACAAAGAACTGTAATCACAATGAATTGGAGAATGTGATTACAATTGCACGGTCACCTTGATTATGTTAATAAGGCCTTATTTAGCTCTCTTGTTTTTAGCTATTCAGTTTTGCACTCTATTTCAGAATATTTACCATTACTTAATTTCTTAAACACACCTATTATTGCCATATTTTTTTAGGATTAATCAAAAACAAAATAAAAAGCACTCTAACAATAAAAATTTGAATGATACGATCCAGTTTTATGGCATTGATCAGCTACCTCACATCCAGCACCTAATTTAGAATTGCGGTACTATGTTCTTCAATCTTTAAGTTGGGTCTTTTAATTGAGATGACCCGAACTCCTCTTCTTCATCAACAACATCAATAATCAAGACCACCTACAACCCACTTAATTGATTCTCGGCTTTTCATACTAGGAATGAATCTCCATCACTATGCACCCAAAATGTCATTTCTTCATTTTTTATATCCAATAGTGACCTTCTGGTGGCCAAGAAAGGCCTCCCAAGAATTTTGGGTATTTCGTGGTTGATTTCACCATCAAGAACAACAAAGTCTACTAGGAGAATGAATCTTTAAACTTTTACTAATAAAATGTATAACACACCCAACCAGTATCTTGATCGAGCAATCCACCATCAATAATTTTATAGCGTTGGGTGTATGAGCACCCTACCCAAGACATTTATACATTGCATATAGAATTAGATTTATACTAGCACGAAGATCACATGGTTCCTTGTCAAATTTATGAGTTCCAATGGTGTAAGGTATTATAAAAGCACTCAGGTGTTCCTTCTTTTTGGCAAGGGGATTGGACATGATGGACCTTCAGCTATGAGTCAATTTAATAGTCTCACCATCCAAAATCTTATTCTTCAACATTAAGCCCTTCATCGACTTAGCATACACCAACACTGGAATATAGATTGAGATACTGCTATGTTTTGTAATAAACTTCTTAAAATTGTCATTTTAATTATTTAATTTAATCTTTGTGGGAAATGGGGAGGAATTTCCACTTGGGGTAAAGGTACATTTTGAGGTTCATCCCTTATTATCTTATCACCGACTATTACTTTTGGAGTTTCCTCCCTATCATTATTCTTTTTAAGCCCCATGGTTCTTCATCCCCTACTTCAAGATGCTTTGAAACAACATCACTTGGAAGATCATAGGGCTTCGTCTTTGCAATCAATTGATCATTAGTAGACTATTCCTCAACCTCAGTATCTCTTTGAAACTCCAAGATCGCTAGCGCTTTGAGTTATGATTTCCAAAACATGAGAATTTTTTGGGGATTTATCACCGTGTCACTCAGG
The DNA here is from genome assembly GCF_002878395.1 of Capsicum annuum. Classification (NCBI taxonomy): domain Eukaryota; kingdom Viridiplantae; phylum Streptophyta; class Magnoliopsida; order Solanales; family Solanaceae; genus Capsicum; species Capsicum annuum. The sequence continues at coordinate 151,146,467 of NC_061114.1, read as the reverse complement.
AAGCATCCCTTAGGCCTAAAATTAAGTGTGGATGAGATATGTCTAATTTAAGTGCCCAACTACTTGATTGCGGCTGAGATAATCAAATTGTTTGATTTATTTGATAAAAGTCCATTTTTTGTTCCCAAAACAACTTGTTCATACCTTTCACTCGCATCAATAATCTAACAAGAACATCCTCGGTTCTGAACTTTTTAGGGTCGAAAGAGCTTGCTTATTTTTCTTTTTCCCAATTGTAGGAGGCACAAACATATCATACTGTCACTCTTTCTCTCTCTAATCACAATATTTATCATGCCAATCACTTTCTCTATCACTATCATTCAAACCTTAGTTGTCAAAGGCAAGGTGGGAACCCCTCGGGTGAATAACCAAGTACCATATCTTTTCGTCAAGGACCTTTTTTTGATCTTCATAATAAATTTTATAGACCATAACATTGACTGCTTTTGCGGGTGCTTTCATCATATGCTTTATAAGGAGGTCTAATTGTGTCTTCATCTTAGCCATATTTTTGTCCATCTGTTCATCATTATTTTACTACACCATTTTCACAATCGAGGCTATGGGGAACCCAACAACTACTTTGGTGTACCTTTATGGTTTGCTCAGGCAAAGTCCACGCCCCTCCATATGATAATTCAATAAGAGACCCACCATATGTATTTTCTACCATGGTATTCTTTAATTGGCCTAACGCCCTATAGAATATTTAGATAAGAATTCTCTCTGGTACTTCATGGTTAGGGCAATATATGAGCTTGTCATTTAACCCTTCTCATACTTCATACAAGGTATCTCCATTGATTTGACAATAATAATGATCTTATTTCATAATTGTGACATCTTTGAAGGAGGGAAATATAGATTCAAGAGTTAATCTGTAAGCTTGACCAAAGATGTAAATGAACCGATGGGTAGAGACCTCAACCATAACACCCTTCTCTCATTAGGAAGAATTGGAAAAGTTGTAACCGAATAGACTCTTGAGAGATATCACCAATGTCAAATGATGTGGACACAAAAATTTTTCAAATATACGTTTGGATCTTCGTCTACTTAAATCTTGAATAGGCCGTTCATTTTTAATATATAGCTCATTACACTAATCATATGGAATACCCTATTTCCTTTATTTGGTGGAATACAAATAGAACTAGCATGTTCCGTATAATAAATATGATCCTCTTCCTTGGGGTCCCAACCAAATGAGTTTTCAATGCTCCTATTATGCCTCATGGTGTCGTGATTACTATGAAAATGACCTAAAAACCAAAAACAACAAACAACATAATTAAATACACTATGGGTGAAACTAAAGTTACTAACAATACCTCAAAAGCAAAATTTAAGTTTCACAACAGGGAAATGGCATAATTTTGTATAATGCTCAACTTACACCATCATTTTAATACAAGCCAGTTGTTTTTAATATAAAAATCCAATTTAGGTTGGGGTCAAATCGATGGGGAGTGTAAATTAGCTTTTGAAACCTATCTGTGTTATGAATTTGATATGATTTAACCCATAATGTAAATTTAAAGCAAGACATGGAATTTAATGAGGTTTATGAATTATAACTTTTGTTGAAGAAAATCATACTACAACACTAATGTAAGAGCAAAGAAGTAATAAGTAAAACCTATAGAGAGACTTCATGGGGTTATGCCATCCTAGGGGTAATTTGTGTGTGGGTTATCAATAGGTAATGCTAATTTTAGTTAATGAGTTTGGGTAGGATGGGTTTTGGAATTTTAGCACTAGTGTTTCAACAAAATATTAAAATTTCACAGATGGGTTCTCTCTAATACCTCATGACCATAGCTAATTTCATCAACCCAATAACTCAACATAGCATCCCTATTTCTAGGATGATGATTATGAACTTAGTAAACCAACAAGACATCCTTATTTCTATGACAATGCAAAGAATTTAGCTAAAATCAATTTGTTTTACACAATTACTCATCTCCCACATCCCTTCTTCAAGGATGATGTGGGGTCCAAAGAAATTGTGGTTATCACCACAATTCTGAATTCAAAAATAAATTTATAGCAAAACCCAACATGATTAACTATTAATTTAAACTTACAATTAACCCCCATGTACATTAAGACCCTATTCAAGCATAAACCCAAGATGGAAATTTACCTACTCATGAGATTGGAGAAAAGAGATAAACCCAAGTTAACACAATCCTTCCATTAAAAATAAAATTAAGAGTAATCCAAGATTTAATCACAAATTCAACTCCAAATCTCTTCAAAATGTATTACACGTGTTCTTTGTTCAAATTGGAATAGTTTTCTCTCTATAAAATTCAAAATTGGTTGAAAAGTTCCCTAATTATTTGAGTATTTGTGCTTTTGAGACTTGGTCTTTAGCTCTATAAATTTATGATTCTTCCCTTGGGAAATTATAATTACTATCTTCCTTGGTTGACTGCATTCTCGACTCACGCAATCGTAGTTATCCTATTTCAATCATTCAGGATGGAATTGGCCCTAAATCACGATCATGACTCTCAGGTCGCAAGCACATCACCAGAGGGTTGATCCTTAGTCATGATTTATATCTTACGCCTTTTATCTTTTGCTTCATTTTTAAGGTTTTCTTAAATTTTTTTTCATTTGGTTACCTGCAAACATATAGACCACAGGAATTAATGCATTTCATTAATAAAACAGTATCATATATACATTTACTCCCTTGTGGTTTGCACGAATATGGATATAGATGAGTCGAAAATTTTCCACTCATTATTTTCCAAAGAACATTAACTTAGCCATGCTTGACATACTATCAATAGAGTGGCAGGAATTTAACAATCACTCACAAATAGGGATTATTTCTTATGTTTAAGCAAGGAGTCTTATATTGATGAGTTTCTAGTATTATCTTTCTTATATTCATTATGTTAGTACGAAGAGTCCTTTGCTTGATTCTATTTCTATAGTTCATATTTTTATAATGCCTTTCTTATGATCTACCTGGCCTTCCTCCTTATCTTGATATTGAGTTTATTATTGATTATGAGTCAGGCACTCATCCTATATATATGTAACCTTACCTTTTCGCTCTTACTGAGCATAAAAACTAAATTATCAGCTTTAGGATCTCTTAGGTAAGGGTTTTCTTAGGTTGATTATGTCTCTTTTGTGTTCTCTTATCTTGTTTGTAAAGAAAAGTTCTGGTTCCTTTCATATGTGTATCGGTTACAGACAACTAAATAAGTTGACTATGAAGAATAAGTATCTTATGGCTTGTATTGATGACTTGTTAATGAAGAATTGGTATCCTATGCCTTGTATTGATGACTTATTTGACAAACTTTAGTGAGAGTTGATGTTTTTTAAGAATGAATTGAGATTCGATTGCCATTAATTGAGGGTTCAAGCTGAGCAAATCCTAAAGATAACCTGCAAGACTCTCTGTTGCCATTGTGATTTCCTAGAGATGTCTTTTGGGTTGACCAATGCCCCAAATGCATTCATAGATTTTCAGAACTGCATGTTAAGACCTAATTTGGACACAATTATGATTGTGTTCAATCATGACATTCTTGTATATTTAAAGAGTAGGAAGGAACATATGCATCATTTGAGTATTGTGCTCTAGAAATTGAGAGACTATGCTGTTTTGCAAATTTCTAAAAGTGTGAGTTTTGGCTCAAATCTATTACATTCTAGGGAATATGGTATATACGAAGAGCGATAATAGTGTTGTATATTGGCTAGAAACAAGGATCTTAAGGTCATAAAGTTACTCTCGGTCCAAGTAAGAACTTGGTGTTAATATTCTTTCGTCTTAGGGTCCTCTCTTGTGTTTAGGGTTCTTAGATTCTTTAATATTACATGTCAAGTTACTATCTTCTTGTAATCATGTTAAGATTGAGTTTTGTAGTCTTTAAGTCTAGTGAAGCCGTGTGGGGCTTTTCCGATACACTAGCACCTTGTTGACTTGCTGGTTCTTGTTGAAAACTTCATCATCTTGTTCTAAAAACGTGATTGCTAAAGCCTAGTGAAGCCGTGTGTAGCTTATTTCTATTAACTAGCACTTGTTGTTCAACTTGTTGTTCTTGAGTTAGTTTGTTCATCTTGTTGTTGTTGCTGGATTCTTGCGTTATGGACTTGATAGTGTATTACTGAGATAGTTGGCCAAGCATCATCATGTCCAAAATTTTATTTTCTAGACCAATATGTGTTCATAAGAATTAAATGACACCAAGAACATGGAACTCAAATCCTAAACACCAAATTATGCCCTGAAAATATCCAAAAACTAGCAAGGATTTCATTTTGGTTTTTTACTGAACACTGGGTGTGTACATTCTATTACTATCTATTTTAAACAATTTTTGTTACTCGATACTTCCCCAACCATGCACACACCAAAAACAATAGAGAACACCCCAAACAAACTTAATTAAACTGAAGATTATGCATTCAAACCACAATTTTAGGCCATTGCCCAAAACATGTATCCTAAGGCCCACATACGAGCATACACGAGGAAAATCAAATCACATACCATAGGAGGGAATGAAATAAGGACGTAATTCACTTTTGGATGCTCTTAGCACAAGTAAAATATATGAAAATATGAGTAATTTAAAAAAATTATGAGGGCAGCCTTTAGGTTGACTATTTATTAATAAAATTGTGTGAACCGAGATAGCGGACAAAGAACTGTAATCACAATGAATTGGAGAATGGGATTGCAATTGCACGGTTACCTTGATCATGGTAACTAAGGCCTTATTTAGCTCTCTTGCTTTTAGCTATTCAGTTTTGCAATCTATTTCACAACATTTACAATTACCTAATTTCTTAAACACAACTATTGTTGCCATATTTTTTTAGGATTAATCAAAAGCAAAAAAAAAGTACTCTAACGATAAAAATTTGAAGGATACGATCCAGTTCTTTGGCATTGATCGGCTACCACACATCCAACGCCTAATTTAAAATTACAGTCCTATGTTCTTCAATCTTTAAGCTGGGTCTTTTAATTGAGATGACCCAAACTCCTCTCCTTCATCAACAACATCAATAATCAAAACCACCTGCAACCCACTTGATTGATTCTCAGCTTTTTATACTAGGAATGAATCTCCATCACTGTGCACCCAAAATGTCATTTCTTCATTCTTTATATCCAATAGCGACCTTCTGGTGGCCAAGAAAGGCCTCCCAAGAATTTTGGGTATTTCGTGGTTGATTTCACCATCAAGCACAACAAAGTCTACTGGGGGAATGAATTTTCAACTTTTACCAATAAATTGTATAACACCCCAACCAGTTTCTTGATCTAGCAATCCACCATCAATAATCTTATAGCGTTAGGTGTATGAGCACCCTACCCAAGACTTTTATATATCGCATATAGAATTAGATTTATACTAGCACGAAGATATTATAAGGTATTATAAAAGCACTCGGGTCTTCCTTCTTTTTGGCAAGGGGATTGGACATGATGGAACTTCAACTAGGATTCAATTCAATAGTCTCACCATCCAAAATCTTATACTTCAAAATTAAGCCCTTCATTGACTTAGCATAGACCAAAATTTCTTGAAGATCATCCAATGCAGGAATATAGATTGAGATACTGCTATGTTTTGCAATAAACTTCTTAAACTTGTCATTTTAATTATTTAATTTAATCTTTGTGGTAAATGGGGAGGAATTTCCACTTGGGTCTAAGGTACACTTTGAGGTTTATCCCTTATTATCATATCACCGACTATTACTTTTGGAGTTTCCTCCCTATCATCATTCTTTTTAACCCCCATGGTTCTTCATCCCCACTTCAAGATGCTTTTAAACAACATCACTTGGAAGATCATAGCGCTTCGTCTTTGCAATCAATTGATCATTAGTAGACTTTTTATCAACCTCAATATCTCTTTGAAACTCCAAAATTGCTAGCGCTTTGAGTTATGATTTCCAAAACATGAGCATTTTTTGGGGATTTATCACCGTGTCACTCAGGAAGCATCCCTTAGGCCTACAATTAAGTGTGGATGAGATATGTCTAATTTAAGTGCCCAACTACTTGATTGCGGCTGAGATAATCAAATTGTTTGATTGATTTGATAAAAGTCCACTTTTAGTTCCGAAAACAACTTGTTCATGCCTTCCACTCGCATCAATATTCTAGTAAGAACATCCTCTGTTCTGAACTTTTTGGGGTTGAAAGAGCTTGCTTATTTTTCTTTTACCCAACTGTAGGAGGCATAAACATATCATACTATCTCTCTTTCTCTCTCTAATCACAATATTTATTATGCCAATTACTTTCTCTATCACTATCATTGAAACCTTTGTTCCTGCCTTGCCTTTGATAGGTTGGGCGGGAACCCCTCGGGTGAATAAACAAGTACCTTATCTTTTCGTCAAGGACCTTTTTTTATCTTCATAATACCTTTTATTGACCATAACATTGTATACTTTTGGTGATTTCATCACATGCTTTATAAGGAGGTCTAATTGTGTCTTCATCTTAGCCGTATTTTTGTTCATCAATTCATCATTATCATATTGCACCTTTTTCACAATTGAGGTTATGGGGCACCCTACAACTACTTTGGTGTCACATGTATGCCACCCATTATTTTTCTTCATGGTTTTCTCAAGCAAAGTCCACGCCTCTCCGTATGATAATTCAATAAGAGACCCACCATATGTATTTTCTACCATGGTATTCTTTAATTGTCCTAACGCCCTATAGAATATTTATGTAAGAATTCTTTTTGGTATTTCATGGTTAGGGCATTACATAATCTTATCATTTAAGCTTTCTCATACTTCATACAAGGGATCTCCATTGAGTTGACAATAATAATGATCTTATTTCATAATTGTGACATCTTTGAAGAAGGGAAATATCAATCCAAGAGTGAATCTGTAAGCTTGACAAAAGATGTAAAGGACCCGATGGGTAGAGACCTAAACCATAGCACCCTTCTTTCATTATGAACAATGGGAAAAGTTGTAGCCGAATAGACTCTTGAGTGATATGACCAATGTCAAATGACGTGGACACCAAAATTTTTCAAATATAGGTTTGGATCTTCGTGTGCTTAAACCTCGAATAGGCCGTTCATTTTTATATATGGAGCATTACACTCATTATATGGAATACCCTATTTCCTTTATTTGGTGGAATACAGATAGAACTGGCACGCTCCATATATTAAATTTGATCCTCATCCTTGGGGTCCCCACCAAATAAGTTTTCAATGCTTCTATTATGGCTCATGGTGTCGTGATTATTATGAAAATGACCTAAAAACAAAAACAACAAACAACATAATTAAATACACTATGGGTGAAACTAAAGTTACTAACAATACCCCAAAAGCAAAATTTAAGTTTCACTACTCGGAAATGGCATAATTTTTAATAATGCTCAACTTACACCATCATTTCGATGCAAGGCGGTTGTTTTTAATATAAAAATCCAATTTAGGTTAGGGTCGAATCCATGGGGAGTGTAAATTAGCTTTTGAAATCTATCTATGTTAAGAGTTTGATATGATTTAATCCATAATGTAAACTTAAAGCAAGACATGGAACTAATTGGGATTTATGAATTATAACTTTTGTTGAAGAAAATCAAACCACAACACTAATGTAAGAGCAAAGAAGTAATAAGTAAAACCAATAGAGAGACTTCATGGGGTTATGCCATCCTAGGGGTAATTTGTGTGTGGGTTATCAATAGGTAATGCTAATTTTAGTTAATGAGTTTGGGTAGGATGGGTTTTGGAATTTTAGCACTACTGTTTCAACAACCTAATAAAATTTCACAAATGGGTTCTCTCTAATACCTTATGAGAATGGCTAATTTCATCTACCTAATAACTCAACATAGCATCCCTATTTCTTGGATGATGCTTATGAACTTTGTATAATAACAATACATCCCTCTTTCTATGACAATTCAAAGAATTAAGCTAAAATCAATTTGTTGTACACAATTACTCATCTCCCACATCCCTTCTTCAAGGATGATGTGGGATCCAATGAAATTGTGGTTATCACCCACAATTCTAAATTCAAAAATAAATTTATAGTAAAACCCAACATGATTAACTATTAATTTAAACTTACAATTAACCCCCATCTACATTAAGATCTCATTCAAGCATAAACCTAAGATGAAAATTTACCTACTCATAAGATTGGAGAAAAGAGATAAACCCAAGTTAACACAAACCTTCCATTGAAAGTAAAATTAAGAGTAATCGACACATTAATCACAAATTCAACTCAAAATCTCTTCAGAATGTATTACACGTGTTCTTTGGTCAAATTAGAATAGTTTTCTCTCTATAAAATTCAAAATTGGTTGAAAAATTCCCTAATTATTTAAGGATTTGTGCTTTTGAGACTTGGTCATTAGCTCTATAAATTTATGGTTCTTCCCTTGGGAAATTATTGCTTCATTGCTATCTTTCGTAGTTGACCGCATTCTTGACTCACGCAATCGTGGTTATTCTATTATAATCATTCAGGATGGAATTCACCCTAAATCACGATCACGACCCTTAGGTCGTAATCACAACACCTGGGGGTTGATCCCTAATCATGATTTATATCTTACGCCTTTGATCTTTTGCTTTCCGTTTAGGGTTTTCTTAATTTTCTTTTCATTTGGTTACCTATAAACATATAGACCACAGGAATTAATGTATTTCACTAATAAAGCAGCATCATATATATATTTACTCCCTTGTGGTTTGCACGAATATGGATATAGATGAGTTGAAAATGTTTTCAGTCATTATTTTCCAAAGAACATTACCTTAGCCATCCTTTACATACCATCAATAGTGTGGCAGGAATTTAACAGTCACTCACAAATAGGGATTATTTCTTATGTTCAAGCTAGGAGTCTTATATTGATGAGTTTCTAGTCTTATATTTCTTATATTCATTATGTTAGTACGAAGAGTCCTTCACTTGATTCTATTTCTATAGTTCATATTTTTATAATGCCTTCCTTATGATCTACCTGGCCTTCCTCCTGATCTTGATATTGAGTTTATTATTGATTATGAGTTAGGCACTCATCCTATATATATATGTCACGTTACCTTTTGGCTCTTACTGAGAGTAAAAACTAAATTATCAGCTTTAGGATCTCTTAGGTAAGGATTTTCTTAGGTTGATTATGTCTCTTTTGTGTTCTCCTATCTTGTTTGTGAAGAAAAGTTGTGGTTCCTTTCATATGTGTATCGGTTACAGACAACTAAATAAGTTGACTATGAAGAATAAGTATCCTATGGCTTGTATTGATGACTTGTTAATGAAGAATAGGAATCCTATATGTTGTATTGATGACTTATTTGACAAACTTTAGTGAGACTTGGTGTTTTTTAAGAATGAATTGAGATTCGATTCCATCAATTGAGGGTTCAAGATGAGGAAATCCTAAAGGTAGCCTTCAAGACTCTCTATTGCCATTATGATTACCTAGAGATGTCTTTTGGGTTGACCAATGCCCCAAATGCATTCATAGATTTTATGAACCGCGTGTTAAGACCTAATTTGGACACAATTATGATTGTGTTCAATCATGAAATTCTTGTATATTTAAAGAGTAGGAAGGAATATATGCATCATTTGAGTATTGTGCTCTAGCAATTGAGAGGTCATGGTGTTTTGCAAATTTCTAAAAGTGTGAGTTTTGGCTTAATCTATTACATTCTAGGGAATATGGTATATACGAATGGGATTATGGTGGATCTAACAAAGATTGGGGTTATTTAATATAGGTATAGACCTACATATCTTACTAAGGTTCGTAGTTTTATTAGTTTGGAAGGTTACTATAGGCGGTTTATTGAGGGTTTTGCTATAGTTGAAGTACTGATGACTAGATTGATAGACAAGGAGGTCCCTTTTTAATGATATGAGAAGTGCATGTTGATTTTTTGTATGGTGAAGGATTTTTCATAATATATTGGCTCAACTATCAAGGCCAATGGATTTACCATACATTGTGATGCTTTTGATGTTTATTTGGGTTGTGTCATGATATAGCATGGCCAAGTTATTGCTTTTTCATCGAGAAATTTGAATGTTTATGACCGCAACTGCCACACTTATGATTTTGAGTTGCTGGTAGTAGTTTTTACACTTAAGATTTGGAGACATTATTTATATATTGTACATTGTAAGATCTACGCTTGTCATTATAGACTTTAGCACCTTCTAACTCAGAGAGAATGAGCTTAATTCAAGACAGTGTAAGTGAAAGGATTTGTTGAAGGATTATGTCATCTCTATTCTATAACATCTAGACAAGGTGAATATGGTAGTATACACCTTAAGACCAAACTTGGCTTCTATTTTAGTTTCTCAAAGATCGTTGGCATGGGACACAATTTCTTTGTCATCTTAATGATGCAACATGACATTTTAGACTCAAGGAAGATCCTTCCCAGTATTAAATCTATATCAACCTTATTTGTGAATATTTATAGTTGCTAAATTAAGGATTGGGGAGTTTTTATCATTTATGATCAAGTGTTGAGGGGTAAGTTCATGAGGGTTGCTATTGTTTCTGAAGGTATTCTTAGATATGATGGCCATGATAGTATTTTGAGGGTTAGAGGGTTAATTTAGTTGATATTGCACAAATATCATAGCTCTAGATACTTAATTCATCTTGGGAAAACTAAGCTATAAAAGTATTTGAGGCAACACTACTGGTGTAGTGTAATGAAAAGTGATGTAGCAGACTTTGTAGCTTATTGTCTACATTGTCAGTAGGTGAAGGCTAAGCATTAGAGCCCTAGTGGCCTGATTCATACATTGCCTATTCTCCAGTAAAAGTGGGAGTGGATAAAATGGACTCTTTTAGTGATTTACCTTGCACCTCCCATAGCTTTTATGCCATTTAGGTCATTGTAGATCAATTTATCAAATTGGCATATTTCCTTCTTCTTCAAATTTCCTTAAAAACTGAGAGGCTCAATTGTATCTATGTTCATGAGATAGTTTTCCTTCATGGACTACCTATATCTATTTTTTCAAATAGTGTCTCAATATTCACTTAGTAATACCCTAAAAAATCCAACCAATATTAGCACCATATTTTTTTACACCCGTGCCTTTTTCCTAGATAGAAATTATATCAAGGATGATAGGACTAGATTTAAAAAGCAAACATATCTTTGTACAAGTGGTATTTTTGATATTTTCATTTTCTATCACGTGGGAAATTGAGTTAGCTTTCTAACGGTACCAATTTTGTCCAAATTCGACATAAGACGAGAAAGTTATGGACATTTTACTTAGAATTGTTGGAAAGCCCAGGTATGATGGCCAAGTTGACAGACCGCCACATAAGTGATGGACTGCCACTTTGACAATCACAACTAAGGAAGTTGAGCCACGTACTAGATAAAGATTGACAGAAAAGTTGACGGACCATCAAAGTTGTGACGGACCGTCATCCAGGCCATCAACTCTTATCTAGTGAACCCAATTTCTGGTCCACGTCCGGCGGGCTAAGTGATGGACCGTCAAGTGTCTGACGGACCGTCAGTTAGACCATCACAAGCCACGTTCAGTTTATTCCCAGGTCATTTTAACAGGGGTATTTTGGTCACTTACCACTCTCCTATATACCCAGATGAGTCCAAATTCAGCCATTTTGCTCATTGTTATTCCACAAACAAAAACTAGGGTTTCTCTATGAATTTAATCCCCAAGAAAAAGACCCAATCCTTTTCAAGAATCAAAGAATTTCAAACCCTTTAAGTTCAAAAACATCAAGAACCCTGAGTCAGGTATGCGTAGTGTTCATCTATAGATCTCTTTCATCCATGGAGCTCAAGAATCATGTTTTAAATTATAAATTATGATTTCCATGTTATGTTATTGCTATAATCATGTCGATGATTTTTGTTTGGATTCAAGGTTGTATCTTGATGTGTTTTTCATGAAGCATGTGAGTAGGTTAGTTGAAACCCATGAATTTTGGATGGATTAAAATTGTCAAATTGATAAGTACACCTATGCCCAAAGTTGTGCATGTAAGGTGTTTGATAAAATGCCAAGAATGATAGAATCCATGTTTTTCTGACTTAATAGTGCTTAAATGACAAGCCCATGTTCTATTCTATATGATTCCACATGAACTCCTTATTATTTTTGTGTGTTATTGTTGTGATATGGAATGAGCATGATATTGAAGCAATACGAGTATATACATATTGTGTGCATCCCCTTCCATGTATAAGATGTTGAGAACTAAGTGTAATATGAAATCCCCTACTTATGATATTGTGAATTATGGACTTTATTCTTATGATCAAGTCAGTCATGTGTGTTAGTTTCCATCCATCGATTCCTGGAGGTACTTGTACCCGAAATAATACAGTTGTGTGCATAGTACATTGTCATGTTATCATGATATTCTCACTCAAGCCATGCTATATAAAGTTTAGTAAGTCATGTGACTCAGGAAAACTCAGAAATATCAGCAGTCTCAGTAGTTCAGTAATCTCAGTACTCAATAATCTCAGTGATCTAAGTAATAGCAGTATTCTTAGCAATTCAGTAATTTCAGTACTCTCAGTCAGTCCTCAGAAATCAGTACGTTCCTTCTACAAGGGAAATCAATAAACTTAGTTTAGCTCCGCTAAAAAATATCACTGGTATCAGTGTAGCTAATTAGTTCAATTTAGTTAGTCAGTTTCGCTTAGTTATCTATTTCAGTGTCTTTCAGATAAGAGTAGGATTCGACACCGAGTGAGCCTAGGGATAAGGACTCAACCACTATAAAGAACGGAGATCCTTAGAAGAAATCCCTAAGTTTCAGAGTAGGTATGAGATGTCAACCGTTAGATAGGAATGGCATACTCAGGGGTCACCCGTTAGCACATCTATATGTATAGGACAGATCCTTGGAGTCACTCGCTAGATTAGGACTGACTCCACTATTGTAGTCTTTACTGGTGGCGCGGTACTAACACCCTTCCAGTTAGGGCATAGATTGGACCCCAGTCAGCTTCGCATGGGGCATGTCTGTTACATGAATACATCCCACAATTTCATTTATAGATTGACGACTGTCAAATACAATAAACTCAGTTCAGTAGTACAAATTCAGTACTGTTAGAGACAATAAATCCATATTGTTATAAATAGACTTCAAGATCACCCATTAAACAGGACTGATCTCAATTATAGTTAATCAGTATCAGAATTATCAGTTTTAAAAATAACCCATTAGATAGGACTGATCTCAACTATAGTAATTAGTATCAGAATTATCAGATTTAAAGATCGCCCACTAGATAGGACTGATCTCAAATTAAGTTACTTCATATTGAATGGAACTCAAATAGTTTAATCAGAACTCAGACTATTAAATACAGTTGCTCAATATTAGTTCCATTGTTCGTGGCGATCATTACAGTAATATCAATTATGTCAAATGTCATATCTTATGTTATCAGTATTTAGTTTCAGAACTGTTAGTCACAATTAATCAGACCAGTTCTTCATTATTTGCAGTGTCAGAAATAACACTCATCTATTCAGTATCTTAGTATCACTAAATTCATGTCATCAGTATTCAGACTCAATAGCCAGTATCACCATTAGTTCAGTTATAGTTGCTTATGCATGTATGTATTCTCAAATTCATATTAGTCATCATTGTTTATGCATGTAACCCTTTATATTTAGCCTACCTCACTTATATACTCAGTATATTAAGACGTACTGACACATTTGTGCTATGGTGATTTCTCTTATGTTACACCATAGGTTCAGAGGCACGAGCTCCAGATCAGCAGTAGCATTCCAGTGTTCAGAGTTTCCAGTGAGTCCTTCTCATTCGAAGACGATATAATTAATGCTTCATTTACTATTTTAGTACAGTTTCTAGATGGAGTTAGTTGGGGACAGTTTAGAGGCTTTCTAGAGTATAGCATGTCAGACAGTTATTTCAGATTTGTTTTGGTATTGTTATACTATTTTCAGACCTTATCTTATCAGATATTTTATTCAGATTTGTTCCTTATGGCCATTCATGAGATATTTCTACATTTTTATGTCATATTATCCAGTGTAAAGGGAATAGATATCAGTCATGGGTTAACTTGTGGTCCTTCAGGAGCATGATCAGCGTGTAGAATTTCAATTTAGAAAATTGGGGCGTTACAAACAAACGTGGTATCAGATCCTAAGGTTTAACAGTGTACTAGGAAGTCTGAAAAGCCCATCTAGTAGAGTCATGTACATGCATGTGTTGTGAACCACACTTATGTGCAGGAGGCTATGAGATGTTTTAGGAACAGTTTCCCTTCTTTCATGTCTCAAATCGTGCTACAACAAGTTTCTCTAATAAAATCATGTAGATTCTCATCATGCTTCACTCATGTTAATTCCACTTTACTTTTAAGGTAACAGAAATAGTGAAGCTCACATCCTAAAGATAGAGCTTTCTCAAATAGTATCCCATTATTTAAGTTATGTTCCAAGGTTGTACGAATCTCATTCAAGATCATGAGAATCCATTCTCAAACCCAGATTTAGAGATTCCATCAAATCCCTTCTCAAAATCCTATGATAGCATGTGGCCCAGAGTTAGAAGCATGAACCTAGGAGTTTAGCAGTAGACAAGTTGGGATACAATATCTAAATTGAATAGACTATAAATTAATGGGGATAGTTGTGCTATGATTAATTAGTAGGCTTGAATAGTGTGAGTTAGAAATTTAAGTTTATTGACTTGAAATAAGCATGAAGGTGTAAATGTAATATTAGTAGTATGTGAGGAAATATTGGGAGATAATGTGTTTAGTAAGGAGAGCATGTGTTGATTAGAGTGTAAGTATATGATGATGATTTCAGTGCAGTTCAGAGATTAGTTTAGTGATCACAGACGTATGATGATCGCTTAAAGCTAAGGGAGAGATAATAGATAAAGTAATCAAGTTAGGCTCTCAGATCCCAGTAGTAGTGCCAGTAGGTACAGAAAAGCAGTTAGTGAAGGTGATTTCTGACCCATCCATATCTCAGCATAAAGTTTCATACATCAGTCAGCCTAGTGCCTGTGCATGCTTTATGTCTCAGATTCCAAGGATATAGCTTATGTTGACACGTATTCCATAGAATTGTGTGTACTTTCAGTTCCTAGTATAGAAAGTTTAGTTCTAGATCACTCAGTGTTACAAATCATGTTCCATGAACTCAAAAATTCAAGACTCAGGTCATGCAACTCATGAATCATGTAAACGTATCATGCTCCCCAGTATACTTAGTTAATCATATAAGTCAATATGTCTATACATTCGTGCATCAATCTTCAACTTCATATCTCAGATAATCAATTATGATTTTGTACCTAGGTTCCTTGTGCATCACCTCAACTTTCACAATATCTCAGCAAGGTCATTCCAGTATCCTTCAAGGGACATAGTGTACCAAGGGGGAGATACACTATAGCCCCTAAACTTTCTTAATTTTAACATGTTATTTTCTTTGATGAATCCCTTTTGGAGGAAGTGTTACTTATAAGCCAACCCTCTAGCTTCAAAACCCACTAGTAAGCCATGTACTCAATGACTCAGTTTAGTCCACGATATGATACTCTATCTATATCATGCATTGTAGACTCAGTTCAGTTCAGACTCATTGATATTTTCAGTTCAAGGTGATAGTCTTCTTTGATCTTACTCATTCCAATGTTTAGATTTTAGTACCAAACTTTGTATTTAGTTACATTCTTAGTTTTCAGTTCAAACTCGGTACCTTTACCATTGCATGTTAAGCCGCATGTTCCTGAGCCCGTTCAGTCATATATTTACACGTCAGATATGTATGATCATCTTATCAGTAATTTCTGTCATGCATTCATATATCATGTCGGTCATATAATCATGCATCAGATATACACGGATTCAGCTCATCAATTAGGCATCAGATATGCATTCTTATTATGAGAAACTCATTTCATCAGAACACTTAGTCGTGCATTTAGGAATCAGCTACTCAAGCATCAGATATGTATGTTCAGTATGATATATTCAGCTTATCAGTCATGTCAGTCCTGAAACCATGCTTCAGTAGTGTATGTATTGGACATACTTCTATTGATCTTTTCTTCCATCTCAGTCATTCTCATTCAATGATGAATTTTCCTAAGTGGGAGATATTGTAATATCCCAAAAAATCTAAACCAATATTAATGCCACATTTTGTAATACCCGTGCCTTTTTCCATGATAGAAATCATCTCAAGGATGCTAGGACTTACTTTGAAATGCAAACCTATCTTTGTACACGTGGTATTTTTTAGATTTTCACTTTCTATCACTTGGGAAATTGAGTTAACTTTCCAATGGTACAAATTTTGTCCAAATCTGACATCATATGAGGAAGTTATGGACGTTTTACTTGGAACTATCAGAAATGCCCAAGTATGAAGGACAAGTTGACGGACCACCACATAAGTGATGGACCACCACTTTGACTATCACAGCCAAGGCAGTTAAGTGACATACTGGATAAGGAATGACAGATGATTTGATGGACCATTAAAGTTGTGACGGACCATCATCCAGGCCATCAACTCTTATCCAGTGAACCCTATTTCTATTCCACATCTGAAGGGCTAAGCGACGGAACGTCAAGTGTCTGATGGACTGTCAGTTTGACCATCAAACGCCACGTTTAGTTTATTTCTAGGTCATTTTAATAGGGGTATTTTGGTCACTTACCACTCCCCTATATACCCAGACGAGTCCAAATTCATCCATTTTG
The DNA here is from genome assembly GCF_002878395.1 of Capsicum annuum. Taxonomy (NCBI): domain Eukaryota; kingdom Viridiplantae; phylum Streptophyta; class Magnoliopsida; order Solanales; family Solanaceae; genus Capsicum; species Capsicum annuum. The sequence goes on along the minus strand of NC_061114.1, from coordinate 151,129,674 downwards.
CTCATTGTTATTCCAAAAAAATACTACGGTTTCTCTATGAATTTAATCCCTAAGAAAAAGACCCAATCCTCTTCAAGAATCAAAGAATTTCAAACCCTTTATGTTCAAAAACATCAAGAACCCTGAGTCAGGTATGCGTAGTGTTCATCCATGGATTTCTTTTATCCATGGAGATCAATAATCATGTTTTAACTTATAAATTATGATTTCCTTGTTGTGTTATGGATAAAATCGTGTTGATGATTGTTTTTTGGATTCAAGGTTGTACCTTGATGTGATTTTCATTAATCATGTGAGTAGGTTAGTTGAAACCCATGAATTTTAGATGGATTAAGATTGTCAAATTGATAAGTATATCTATGCCAAAAGTTGTGCATCTAAGGCATTTGATAAAAATCCAAGAATGATAGAATCCATATTTTTATGACTTAATAGTGCTTAAATGACAAGCCCATGTTCTATTCTTTATGATTCCACATGAAATCCACATTATTGTTGTGTGTTATTGTTGTGATATGGAATGAGAATGATATTGAAGCAATGCTAGTATATACATATTGTGTGTATCCTCTTCCATGTATAATATATTGAGAACCAAGTGTAGTATAAAATCCCCTACTTATGATATTGTGAATTGTGGACTCTATTCTTGTGATCAAGTCAGTCATGTGAGTCATTTTCTTTCCATCGAGTCCTTGGGGATACTTGTACCCAAAATAATTTAGCTATGTGCCTAGTGACATGTCATGTTATCACGATACTATCAGTCAAGCCATGGTATATAGAATTCAGTTAGTCCTGTGACTCAGGAAAACTCAGAAATCTCAGCAGTTTCAGTAGTTCAGTAACCTCAATACTCAGTAATATTAGTGATCTTAGTAACAACAGTATTCCTAGTGATCTTAGTAATTTCTGTATTCTCAGTTAGTCCTCATAACTTAGTACGTTGCTTCAGTCAAGGGAACTTAGTAAATTTAGTTTAGCTCCGCTAAACAATACCACTAGTATCAGTTCTACTAATCAGTTCAGTTCAGTTATTTAGTTTAGCTCAGTTATCCAATTCAGTGTATTTCAGATGTGAGTAGGATTCAGCACCGAATAAGCAAAAGGATGGGGACTAAACAGCTAGAAAGGATGAAGATCCTGAGAAGCAATCCCTAAGTTCTAGAACTATGTAGACAGCGTAGGTATGAGATGTTACCTGTTAGATAGGACTGGCATAATCAAATGTCACCTGTTAGCATATTTATATGTATAAGACTAATCCCTAGAGTCACCCGCTAGATTAGGACTGACTCCGCAGCACTTGTCTTTACTGGTGGCGTGGTACTGTCACCCTTCTAGTTAGGCCAGAGATTGGACCCCAAGTAGCTTAGCATGGGGAATGTCAGGCAAATGAATACATTTCATAGTTTTAGTTATAGATTCAAGACTATCAGATATAGTCAATTCTGTTCAGTAGTACAGATTCAGTACTGTTAGAGACAGTCAATGCTTATCATTATAAATAGACTTCAAGATCACCCATTAGACAGGACTGATCTCAACTATAGCTAAATAGTATCAGAATCATCAGATTTAAAGATTACCTATTACACAGGACTGATCTCAACTAATAATAATCTGTATTAAAATTATCAGATTTAAAGATCTCACACTAGATAGGACTAATCTCAAATTTAGTTACTCCATATAGAACGAAACTTAGATAGTTCTATCAGAACTAAGACTGTTAAATATAGTTGCTTAGTATCAGTTACATCAGTCTTTTCAATCATCACAGTTTTATCAGTTATGTTAGTTGTCCTAGCTTATGCTCTCAATATTCAGTTTTAGCACTATTAGACACCGTCAATCCAGCTAATTCTTCATAATTCTAACTGTTAGAAATACTCATTCATCTATTTAGTATCTCAGTATCAATAAAGTCATGTCTTCAGTATTCAGACTCAATAGCCAGTATCACCACGAGTTCAGTTATAGTTTCTTATACATGTATGTATTCTTACATTCATATTAGTTAGCATTGTTCATGCATATAACCCTCTACATTTATCCTACATCACTTGTATACTCAGTACATTCATATGTACTGACGCATTTGTGCTATGGTGCTTTCTCTAATGTTATACCGTAGGTTCAGAGGCATGAGCTCCTGATCAGCAGTAGCATTCTAGTATTCATAGTTTGTAGTGAGTCCTTCTCATTTGAGGATGATATGATTATTGATTACTTTACTAGTTTTGTATAGTTGCTAGATAGAGTTAGTTGGGGACATATCCCATCAACTCCATATTCAGATAGTTTAGAGGCTTTCAATACTATCGCATGTCATACAGTTATTTCAAATTTGTTTTGGTATTGTTATACCACTTTCAGACATTGTCTTATCAAATGTTTTATTCATATTCGAACCTTTTGGCCATTCATTACATGTTTCTCCATTTTCATGTTATATTATGTTGTGTATAGGTATAGATATCAGTCATAGGTTAGCTTGTGGTCCTTCGGGGTCATGAGCACTGTGTAGCATTCCAATTCAAAAAATTAGGGTGTTATACACTTTTAGTATCTAGAGGTCTTTCAGGAGGTGTTGGGTAGTCTGGCAGACCATAACACCATTTTCACCCTCAAAATATTAGGCAGTAAGAGTGAACTATTAGATTCTTGAGGATATGCTTCAACCTTTTGTTATGGACATTGGTAGTCAGTAGGAGCAACACTTAGCATTGGTGGAGTTCACCAATAATAATAGCTACAATTCGAGTGTTGATATGGAACCATTTGCACACTATATGGTAGGTGTTTTCGATCAACAGTATGGTGGTTAAATACCTCTGAGGTTAGGCACTGTGGTACTGACTTTCCTTGGGAGTCATTTGATAGAGTTAGGGTAATTCAAGATAGGCCGAGGTAGCATAAAGTAGGAAGAAGTCATATGAACGTCATAGACTTTATGAATGGAGGTTTTAGTTATAGACTGGATATTTCACTGAGTAATAATAATGAAGGGCGTGGAGAGGTTTTTGAGTAAGGGGGAGCTCATTCTTAGATATATTGGACTTTTTGATATACTTTGCACAGGTTGAGAGATGGCTTATAAGGTGGAATTTCCCTTATATTGTAATGTTGTTAATCATTTTTTTCATGTTTCTATGTTGTAGTGTAATATCCATGATAAATCACATGTTCTTCAGTAGGACTCAATTCTGTATGATGAGAGATTGACCTTCGTGAAGGAGCTAGGTCCCATATTAGCCAGGGATGTCAGGATGTTGCACTCTCAAGAGATCCTAGTACTTATGGTTTAGTGAATACATCACTGGGTAGAGTAGGCTACTTGGGTGATCGAGAGAGAGATGCGAGGCCAATATCTCTATTTTTTCAAGCCTTCAGGTACATCCTAACCGTTTACTTTCTAGGTTGAAAGAACTTTTAGTGGTAGATATTATAATGACCCTCCAAGTTATTTTTAAAATTTCCATCCTTTTTTTGTATTTAGATCTTTTCAATAGCTACCCCAAGTGATTTTTGACTTGATGGAGCTGACAGTTTAGTTACGAGGAAGTTTGTTTGGATTTTAGAGCCAATTTACTATTCTGAACTCGTTACTCGTAAGGATTGTGTAACGCCCCAAATCTGGTACCCATAATGCTACACGATGCCGATGACCTCAAAGGACAACAAACTAACCCATGACTGATATCTTTAACTGAGCAGTGAATAATATACTGAAATTATGTAGAATACGTAAAAGTTGTAAGGCCATAAGGTTCAAAACTAAACTAATACTGAATATAAGAAAATGTCTGAAATAGGGCATAACAATACCCAAAACTAAAATAAAACTGTATGAAGCATGCCATAGTCTAAAAGCCTCTAAACTATCTAAAAATTGTGGAGTTGATGGGACATGTCACCAACTAACTCTAAACTACTAAAATAATAAAGTAATAAGATAATCATGCTATCCTCGAATGATAAGGACTCACTGCTAGTCTGGCTGCTAAACATCTGATCTACTAAGGATGCTCGGGAGCTCATGCTTCTAAACCTATGGTATAAAACACCATAGCACTAATGCATCAATACTTTGAATGTACCGGTATACAGGCAAGGTGGGGTGAATATAAAAGGCTTCATATGCATGAACAATACTAACTAATTAAATAATATGAACATGAGAATACATGCATAAATACGTAACTATAACTGAGATTGTGATGGGACTCAATACTGAGTTCTCACTACTGAGTCTACTAATAATAGGGATTTACTGATATCTTAGTTAACTATTATTGGAATATAGATTATTGTATTACTGGTAAGCTGACAACTGAGTTTACTGATATGGATATGTAAATATTTGTTTCTGATAGTTTTGATTATGAAGAACTGTGATCTGATTGACTGTAAATGACCGTCCTGAGTCTGAATACTGATAACATGAGTTTTGTATAACTAGTATACTAATACAGAGTGACTGTATCTTGCAATTTAAGTTCTGATAGAACTAGCTGAGTTTTGTACTGTACTTACTGAATGTATTTGGAAATTCTAAGATCTGTAGAACTATTTGAGTTCTATTATGAAGACTGAGACTGAAACTGAGACTGTGGGAGGTTCTAATCAATATACCCCAAAACTGAGTGGTGAGGTCCAACCTGTAACCTGAGCTAGAAGGTTGTCAGTACCATGCCACGAGTAAAGACAAACTGTGAGGTAACCCTCTCTAATAGTAAGTTCTTTTTCAACCCTCCTATATTAATAACCCCAAATGAGATATATTAGTAGCCCTACGTATAGGGGTACATCTCAACCTACGTTGGCTATGTAGTTCTGGAACACAAGGATTGCTTCTAAGGATTATACCCTCCTTTGAATAACAGGCGAGTCCCTATTCTTGGGTTAACTCGTTGTAGAATCGTACCCACAACTGAATAGACACTAAACTGATTAACTGAACTAAACTGATACTAAAGGTATTATTTAGCGGAGCTAAACTGAGTTCACTAAATTCCATTGACTGACTGAATACCACTGAAATCTGATAACTGACTAGGATTACTGAGATTAATGAGTAAGATTGGACTGATTCTGAATTTATCGAGTTTTTCTGAGTCATGAGACTAACTAAATTCTACTGATCATAGCTTGACTGAGATTATTGTGAAAACATGACATGGCAATAGGCACACAGCTAAATTATAGGGTACAAGTACACCCAGGACTCGATAGAATGAAACTGACAAAGCTTGACACTTTTGATCACATGACCAATATCAATAATTCATAATTTCATAGTTGGGTATTTCATGAAACACATGATCATCATAATGTTGTACATGAATAGTAATTCCTATAAACATGGCATAATTTCAAACTTCTAATCTTATGAAAATCCCATCAAGCAATGACAATGCATAGGTTCTGCATGGGAATCATCTTAATCAAGTAGGTATAGCATAACTTAAGAGACATGACATGATATTGTCATATGAAAACCAAGTACTTGATCATCATTCATTCATTGGGGCATATTATCAAACACCTTGCATGAACGCTTAGGGCATAGGTATGATCATTAATTTAATTTAACATGGTTCTACAATTTAACTCAATTGCATGAATTTTATCCCTATACTAACATAGTTTTATGAAAACATGACAAGGATGCAATCTTGGCAATTATACAACAATAACAACATAAACATAATCAATTCAAAACAAGAACATCATGACATCTAGTTTAAAATAGGGTACTTGAGCTTCATGGATGGAAGGAGTCCATAAATCAACATTGTCCATACCTTAGTTCTTGATTCTATGAAGATTGATGAAGTGATTCTTAAATTTGGCTCTTGTATTTGAATCCCCAATTGAAAACCCTAGCTTGTTCTTGAGAGAAACCCTATATTTTTTATAAAATATAGTTGAATCACGTGTTATTGGGTTTATATAGGGTTGATAAATTGACCTTTTTAACCTCTGGATGCATATTTTATTTTTGAGAAAATTTCCTTCTTTGGCAAGCTGGCGCGACACGGCACTATCACCTCGTGTCACTAGAAATTCCCAACTAGGAACTGGGCTAACGGCGTGACGTGGTGAAATCGCATTGAGAAAGTGGAAAAAGGATGATTATAAATTTGAGCTCTAGCATAACGCCCCATAATTGTGCAGGCTCACTAGATTTTGATGATTGCCATTTAGAACTGTTCCACGATGCGCTAATGGCTCAGGTGGGACATAGTCTTACTAAAATGGCTCTAACTCTTCAACCAGGTGTTGGATTTGGTTGAATTTTATATCAACAGATAGCTTATTGAATTTCCCACATGACAAAAAGTGAAAATATTGAAAATACTATATGTATAAAAGTCTATTCATCTTTGGAACAAGTCTTTGATAATTTTTTGATAAATTTAAGCTAGGTAAATGTACGGGGTATTACAGATTGGTAATCCAGTATAAACTTTAGGTTAACAACTTTGTATAACTATTTTTCCAGATCCATTAGCTTTGGCATATCAATTTTATGCTAATGGGATATTTAGTGTGGAACCCGAGGCTTCTAAACTCATTTTGGTCTATGGGATGGATTTTGGTAAAAGTGGCTCCTCGGGTATGCTGCCTATATTTCATTGAAATGGCTCCATATGGAATTTTTAATGACCTCATTAAGGCTAGAATGTCGATTTCAATAAGACAGTATAGTGAATTTTCTTTCATGGAATTTTTAACAAATAGCTACAGTTGATGAAAACCTGACAAAAACAAAGTTCAGCTAGTGCAACTGCTTAAATAGACCTCTGGTCTCTTATGAAGTGGTCACTTTAGCAAACAAAGTCTTACTTTAGCGGCCAAAGCTGGTCTCACCCTATAGTTAAAGCGAAGGCTTGACCGCTTTAGCAAATGTTTCTTAAGAATTGTGTTGTCCGTTAAAGTGGGTGTTGAAAAAATATGGGTGATGCTTAAGCGACCATATGCTGCTTTAGTAGCAATAACTTATACGGACAACATATTTGTTAAGAAGTAACCGCAGGGGAACTTAGTTCATCTTGCAACCTATTTTCAACCATTATATCCAAATTTGAATGGCTTTTAAAACTCAAGAGTTCTTAGGAAATTGGAACATTGATCCTTGGGTGATCGTAGTGTGTTGGTGAGCTTGAGAAAGTCATTTCCTCAGCGTTATCCTTGAATGTTTCCATCTCGCTCTTGATTTAGTTCTCTGATTTTGTCATAAATCCCAAGTTCCTAGTTGGGTTGATTTGAGTGTAATTTGATAAAAAAATTTCTCATTCTTAAGGGTAAATGATCCTTGAGAATAAAAGGAATGTTGACGGTTTCAAATTAGGATTCCGCAAGTGGGCCCCACATGGGATTTTAACTCAATTTTTTACCTAGATCATTAAAATGCAATATTTTTATCATTACTCTGGTATTAAACTATAGATAACTATTTTGATTGTGTGGCATTATGTAAAGGCTTCTCGAAAGAGGAAATCTCAAATTTAGCTTACTTTATTGGGTATTATTCAACATCCATGTGGACAGGCTTACTCTCCTCTTAAATTGAGCTTAATTATAGTATCAGTGTGATATTATGCTTGTTTTAGGTTGGGAACTATGGCTTGGTTTTATATTTAGTGGAATTAAGATTATTTAGCTAGTTAGTGGACGAAATTAGGCCGATTTGACTTAATCACCCCTTTGTTGAGGTGAATTGCCACCTTAGGACTTAATAAGATGTATATAATACTTTGTAAAAGGATTTTGGAACCTTAGTCGACCTTGAGATACAAATTTCCTAGGAATGTACTTTTTGAGTTAGAAGTTGGCCCATCTAATTCATTTTAGGTCAACATTATTATTAGCTCCTTATAGACTAAATAAACCTTCTTCCATTATTCTATATACATTTTTGATCCTGAGGAGGATTTTGACTTATTCTGACTTGTTTTAGATTTGAACTTGGTATTTATTAATAATAATTTGAGTTCAGAGATTATGATATTTAGACCAGTTTGAGTCGGACATTTATTAAGATATTTCTTTAGTTAGACTCTAGTACTCATGATACCATTTGTAATTCAAGTCTAGTATGTGAGATGTTATTTAATGTTCAAGTTTGATATGTGAGATACTATTTTTGGTCCAAGTCCGACATTATGTGATACTTATGATGGTTATGGAATTGGTTCGAGCATGTTTTTACAGTATGAAAATAACCATAGTTATGATTTGGAGGTTCTAATATTTTATGAGGGTTACAATAGATATTTCCTTCAATTTGAACCTATTGGGCTCATGGAGGCTAGGTTGGGTTTTTTATGATAGTTTGCACCTGTGGGATTATAGGAGCCATATTATGCTATACATTATCTCTTTATATTCTCTATTTGGTTGTTTACCTTAGGTATTTAGAGCACAGTTTCAGGTTTTTCCCTTTTCCTGGACTTTATTTTATTATCTCGTATTTTATTATAATTATATTATGATTTTGCATAGTAGGCCAATGATGTTTTCTAAGTACCCTTTTCTTTGATACTCATACTATACTTTTGTATCATTTTCTGATGCATATATAAGTACTAGCTACCATCATTGATGTTGTGTTAGCATTGGTCGAATTTCAAAGATAGGATGAGATTTCAGAGCCACAACTGACTTTCTCTCCTTGTATTTAGGATGCTCTTTATATTTGATACTACTGTACATTTTACACTTACAGTAATAAAATTTATTTTTTGGAGGATCTTGTATCGACCTTACTAGGTCATGGTATATTTTACTCTTTCTCTTTATTATCTCTAGTTATGTTATCATTCTTACATTTTATTGCTTGTGATCTAGTTATTGCATCATTTTGGTATCTATTCTATTTCCATTAATTAGTCTATTACTTGTATTTTTGATTTGTTGTTTCACTTACCTACTGTGGGATAGACAGGTCTCACCAAGGTGGTGACAATTCTCAGGCACAGGTTGCCTAATCTCAGGTGAGTGAATATCAGTCAATTCTTTATGTCCTCCTTATAGATTTTGTGATCATCCTCATAGGGGCTATTGAGATAAAAAGAAAGAACAAATGTTTCAAGTGTGGCCAAGTAAGCAATTGACTCAAGGATTGTCCGATCAATAAAGTTGTTGTTGGGTGAATAGGAAGGTAGTTCATTAGATCCTAGGGGGGAGGTTTATTTCTTATCTTATAGCTCAGAGGTTAGTCTCAGAGGGTTATCTTTATCACTTGGTCCAAGTTAAAGATTCTAACTTAAAAGGTCCCTCTTTTTATTTAGTGTCGGTGGTTAATGAGTTTCCATAAATCTTTTTGGGTGATCTTCCTAGGTTCCCTCTAGATAGGGAAATAGAGTTTGGTATTGATTCACTTTTGAACACTCATCCCATTTCAATTCCTCTATATAGAATGGCTCTAGTTAAGTTGAGGGAATTCAAGGAGCAATTTAAGGATCTTCTGGATAACGGGCTTATTCTTTTAGTGCATCTTAATGGGGTGTGCTGGTGTTTTTTTGCACAAGAAGGATGGTTCCCTACGAATATACATTGACTATAGGAATTTAAACATGTTGGCGGTCAAGACCAAGTATCCTCTCCCAAGGATAGATAATTTGTTTAACTAGTTGCAAGGTGCCAAGTTTTTCTCCAAGATAGATCTTTTATGTGGGTACTATCACCTAAATATTAGGGACGTGAATATCCCTAAGATGGATTTTCATACTTGGTATGGGCATTTTGAGTTCTTAGTGATGTCATTTGGATTGACAAATTCTCTGGTAGCATTTTTTGACTTGATGAATAGGGCATTCAAGAAGTATTTGGATATCTTCTTCATTGTGTTTATTGACGACATTCTGGTTTATTAAAAGTGGGAAGTGGATTATGCTAATCACCTCCATGTGGTTTTGTTGACCCTAAAGAAACTACAGTTGTATGCCAAATTCTCTAAGTGTTAGTTTTAGTTGAATGCTATGACTTTCTTAAGCCATATTATTTCTAGTGAAGGGATCATGGTGGATCCTCCAAAGGTTGTTGTGGTGAAGAGGTGGCCTAATCCCTCAACTCTATTCGATATTAGAAGCTTCTTGGGTTTTGATGAGTATTATAGGTAGTTTGTGGAAAGCTTTTCTTCAATAGCTTCTCCTTTAACTAAATTGACTCAGAAGAGGTTATGTTTACTTGGTCGGATCCTTGTGAAGGAAATTTTGAGAAGTTAAAGGACATGTTGACTTTGGTTCCAATCCTATCTTTTTCGGAAAGTAATTATAGGTTTGTGGTTTATTGAGATGTATCTTGGATAGGTCTTAGTTGTGTTTTGATGTAGCATGGGAAGGTAACTGCCTATGTATTAATGTAGTTGAAGGTACATGAGAGGAATTATCCTACTCATGATTTTGAGTTATTGGCAGTTGTGTTTGCTTTGAAAATATGGCAACATTATTTGTATGGGGTTCTCATTGATATAATTTTTTATCACAAGAGTCTTTTGTACATGTTAACTCAGAAAGATCTTAATCTCAGGCAGATAAGGTGGCTTGAGCTCTTAAAGGATTATGATATGAGTCCTCACTCTCCCAAGTAAGGCTAATGTGGTTGTTGATGCTCTTAGCAGGTTATACATGGAGAGTGTGGCTCATGTGAAGGAAGGCAAGTGGGAATTAGTGAAGGATATTCACCGTTTAGATAATCTTAAGTTCGTCTTATGGACTCTAAGGATGGTAATGTGATAGTGCAAGAAGTGGTTTGATGATCTCTTGATGTGATGACTAAAGAAAAGTAAGTGTTCTATCCTTTCTTGATCAGAATTAAGGGTGATATTGGTGGAAAAAATGTAGTGGTGGTTGAGATCAGTGGTGATGTTACTTTATGGTACCAAGGGAGGTCTTTTGTTCCTAATGTCGATGGGCTACAACAAAGGGTTTTGGCTGAGGCGCTTGAGTAGCGCTATGTTGTTCAAATCCACTATTTGAGTGGCATGATGTGGGATGTGGCTGATTTTGTGGCCAAGTGTATGGTGCGTCAATAGGTTAAGGTTGAGCACATGAGGCTAGGAGGGTTATATTAAGAAATTTATTTGTTCAAATGAAAGTGGGAAGTGATCAATATGGACTTCATTACCATTCTTCCTCGGTCTCAGAATTAGTATGATTTTATTTGGGTCATCATGATAGGATGACCATGCATGCGTATTTCTTGCCTGTGTGGACTACCTTTTTGGCTAAGGATTATACGAGGTTGTATCTTAAGGAGATTGTGAAACAGCATAGGGTGCCTGTTTCTATTATTTCTAATTATGATACGTAGTTTATGTCTTATTTTTGGTTGTCTTTCTAGAAAAGGGTGGGGACTAAGTTTAGTTTGAGTACTGTTTTTTATCCACAGTCGGATAGGCAAGTGGAGAGAGCTATTCAGACATTGAAGGATATGTTTTGGGCATGTGTGATTTTCTATGTCGGAAATTGGGTTGAGTGTTTATCATTGGTGGATTTTTGTTAAAAAATAACTATTATTCGATTATTGGTTTGGCTCATTTTGAGACATAGTATGGTACGAGGTGTAGATCTCTTATTGGCTAGTTTGAGCTTAGCGAGGTAGACATGTTTTGCCTGTATATTGTCTATCGAGTGATGGAGAAGGTCAAGCTGATTCGGGATAGGCTTAAGTTGCCCAATGTCGCCAAATGTCCTATACAGATGTTAGGCGTAGCCACTTGGAGTTTGAGGTCGAGGATAGGGTGTTCCTCACGGTGTCTCCCATGACGGGAGTGATGCAGTTTTGCATAAAGGGGGAGTATATTGGTGATCCTTCTTTGGTTTTTCTATTAGAATGATTGGGTATTTCAGATTCTATGCCTTATGAATAGGTCCCAGTTGAGATAATAGATAGGCAAGTTCATCGATCACAAACCAAGGATCTGGGTTTAGTTAAGGTTCTATGGCAGAACCATATGGTGGAAGAAGCTACTTGGGAAGCAAAAGAGGACATGATGTCCTAGTATCTGCATTTTTTTCTTCTCCTTGGATTCTTGCTAAAGGTATGTTTCTTCAACACATCATTATTTTTTGAGTTTGTTAAAGGAAATATTTACATCTTTGCCACTTTATTTTCAAACTTTGTTAAAGGGATGTTTGATAATGCAATTGAATTTGTGTGTGGTTACTCCTACTTGTTCATCAGTTGAGGATGAATGTTCCTAGTACGGGAGACTAAAACATCCTGGGTTGTGACCCTTAGAAAATTTCCTGAAATTTCATTCTTAGGACATAATACAACTCATGGGTACGAGCCGTATGATAGGGTATGAGTGGTATGGCCTTGTCGTAAGATGACCAATTTTAGTTGGTTAGATAGTTTTGGTCACCAAAATGGGTATGACATAAGGGTATGAGTCCTAGGTATTGGTACGAGTTGTATCAAGGACTTGTATTGTGGGTAGTATTTGATCCTACTGGTATTTCATTCTGCCAGGTGTACGAGATATGGGGGACGAATCATATGTTATGGTACACTTTTGTTGGATGAGTTGTATACCAGACAGATTTTGATCGAAGGGTTGAGGCTTGGATACTAATGGTGGGTACAAATCATATAGAAGGGTACAACTCATATTAGTCAGTCGTATCGCTACAATAGGTTTTTAAGGGATTTAAGTGGGGCTATTTTAGACTTTTCCCTACTCACCCTATCTAGGTCCCACAAATTCTGATAGACTTTTGATGGTATTTACCTATTTTTCTATTCATGAACACATAGAAATTATTCCAAAACACTCCATAATTCTCTCAAAACTTTCTGGGGAAAGAAGGTTAGGGTTTCATCTTTAGTATATCTTTAGGGCTTGTCTTGGTTATTTCCTTCCATCAATTCTTATGTATAAGGCATGATTCTCATCCTTCATTGTAATTTCAACTAATAGCATGGTTTATATGATGGATTTCATGGTTTTACTATTTCATGATTATCGTTTTCAACTATTATTTGGGGGTTTTATATTCAATGCCTAGTTATGGGTCCTATGGTCTTATTTATGCTTTTATATTCATTAATGGTGGATTTAGACAATTGGTTTGCATGGTAATGGTTTAATGGTCTTTGGAAGTGGCTTTGGTTATATTATAGCCCCAAGATATTTGATAAAATGCTTATAAAGATATGTTAAATTGATTGACTTCTAATAATGGAACTCTTGCATGTTTTAAACTTAATAAAGGATTTATACATGGTTTAAATGGCTTGTTAAGGCTAGAGGCTAAATGGTTATGCCTGTGGAGAACAAGGATGTCTCCCAAGTGGATATAATATGTTAATTGGACGGGCACCTGAGGTCCCCTTTATCTAAATTGTTTGGCGATGGATATTTCTTGCAAGTAGGGGGTGGTATAATGATACCACTAATATTGGCCTTGGTTAATAAATGGATAATGGTTTGGTTATTTGGAAACTCTTTTTAATTGTGCATTAATAGTAGGGTGTTTAGCAAAGTCATGTAAGGTAGCAATCCCCGGGGGACCAAAATAGGAATCTTATATTTGTTGATTTTAGGATTGGTCTTACTGGACCGTATGCGTGTGTAACACTATTTATTGGGGGATGTAATATTCATCCCATAGGATATTTCCTGATCATGCGGCTACACGCACTAGGGCCCTTTTATAAGGGGAGATGAACTCATATAGCCCATCGGTGGTTTAGGACGATAAGCTACACATCCCATGTATATAGGTGTTAAATGTATGTTAATCTAGTTTCCCTTTCCCCGTACATATATATGTATTGTTGTATGCATTATGGATAGTTTTACTTGGTCTTATACCTGGCATTATTTTATCCTTATCTTGAGATTCTTACTAGAGGTCACTCGCTAACCCCATCTACTGGTGGATGTATAACCATGCTATGGAAGAACTAGTTATTCCACTCCTCCTATTTAGCATGTGGATTTGATATCAGCATTTGGGTTGGAGTGGTGGGATTCAATACTTTCGGGAGGCATCAATTCATGTTATGGATTTATGTTGACACTTATTTTTTAATTTTGATATTAGTTTTGGACATGGTTGGAGACATGTCCCAGCCGGATTTGTTTACTCTTTTGTACAAAGGCTTGTGGTAATTCTGGGTGGTTGGTATGGGTATGATAGGTATTGGTGTTTGCGTTGTCATTGGTATTAGGTTTAGTGCTTGCACCCTTGGACGATGTTGTTAGTTGTTTGATCCTATTACATTTTGGGATTAATCATATTATATTTTGGTATTCTCTATGGTTATGCCTTGGTTTATGGCCTTTGGTTATCTTTGGTATGGTTTGTCGGTTGGTGTATTACGGTTGGACTCAATTGGTTCCATCACGTTTGTGACCTTATCCCAGAGTCATAATGAGAACAATAACGCTATCTTATTATATGTTCAAAATTTAGTCCACCTAAGGCTGGATATAGGTGGTTGTGTTGGGCTATATGAGCGGGTCCCCGGTCATGGTTGGACTTGAATGCCTATTACGACAAGGCATTAGGTCTGATCTTGTTAGTAATCTTCACCTACGCCTATAGAAAACATCAAACGGAGCCATCTGAATGCTAGCATGATATCTATTGTTGTAAGTGAACTCAATCAAAGGTAAATGGTCATCCAAACTCCCTTTAAAGTCAAAACAGATGCTCTCAGCATATCTTCGAACATATGGATTGTATATTCCACCTGACCATCGTCTGCAGTTGAAATGTAGTACAAAGCTTAACCATTATACCAAGGCCTTTCTTGAAAGATTGTGAGAACTGTGAAGTAAACTGAATGCCTCTATCAGAAATTATGGACAAGGGTATCCCATAAAGTCTTACTAACTCGCGGATATACATTCCGGCATAATCCTCCAAGGTATCTGAAGTCTTGACATGGAGTAAGTGAGTTGATTTGGTCATTCGATCTACTATGACCCAAATAGAATTATGTTGACGTCTAGTATAAGGAAACTCTATGATGAAATCCATATTTACGAGTTCCAACTTCCAAGTAGGTATACTAATCTCTTGCAACATCTCACTCAGTCCTTGGTGTTAAACCATAACCTGCTGACAAATAGGGCACTTATCTAAAAACTTAGCTATGTCCCTCTTAGTAGCACCTGGATGAATGGAATACCTTGAGACATAAGCCTTCGCTAGTATACTCTCCCTCAATCCGTCTACATTCAGACCACAAAGTCTACCTTGATAGGAAAGCACACCATCTCTACCCGGGGGAAAACCTCAACCTTTTATTGTTGGATTTCTTCCAATATTTGGTAAATAATGGGATTATTTCGATATTTCTCCTTCACTTCAACTACCAAAGATAATTTTGAATCATTCCGAACAACCGCTCCTCCATCATAAGCTAGAGCAGACATACTCCCAAATAAGCCAACCTATGCACTTATTTAGCCAACTCTCGTTCTACCTTCTTCATGTGTGACACACTACATATAGACAGCCTACTTAATGCGTCTTCCACTATGTTAGACTTACCCTTATGATAACATTTATATCATAATATTTAATAAACTCCAACCTTCTTCTCTTATGATGATTCAACTCCCTTTGAGAAAATACTTTCTAAACACTTTTGGTTAGTGAAAACGGCAACGTGCATAACATAAAGATAGTTCCTCAAAATTTACAAGGAAAAAAACCACAACACCTAACTCCAAGTCGTGAGTTGGGTAATTATTTTTGTGATCCATATGTTACCTAGAGTCAAAACCTACCACTTTCCTACTATTCATCAACACACAACCTAACCAAACTCTAGAGGCATCACAATATACCACAAACCCGTTTAAACCTTCTGGCAGTGCTAACATAGGTTTTGACATTAATCTATCCTTCAACTCTTGGAAACACTTCTCAGTCTATTTCTCCATATAAACTTCACCTTCTTTTTATCAATTTAGTCAATGTTGTGGCTATAGAATAGAACCCTTTGACAAATCTCCTATAATATCTAACCAAACCCAAAAAGCTCCTGATATTGGATGGAGTGATGGGTCTAGGTCAGTGCCATACCTCATTACTCTTCTAAGGATATACATAAATACCAGCCCTTGGAATGACATATCCCAAGAAAGTAACAAATTCCAACCGAAATTGAAATTTCACGAACTTCGCATATAATTTACAGTCCTTCAGGGTCTCCAGCACTATTCTTAAATGGTCTGTGTGTTCTTCCTCACTCCTGGAATACACCAGTATGTCATCTATAAAGACTGTGACAAACTTGTCCAAGTCTTTCTTGAAGAACCTATTCATCAAATCCATAAAAGTTGCAGGAGCATTTTTCAGTCCAAATGTCCTAACGACAAACTCAAAATTTCCATACCACATTAGGAAAATTGTTTTTGGAATATTTTTAGAGAACCACTAGGCACCCTAAAGTTGATCAAATAAATCGTTGATTCTATAAATGGGATACCTGTTCAAAATTGTAACCTTGTTTAACTGTCTATAGTCTATACACATTCTGAGAGAACCATCTTTCTGATGCCCAAAAAGGACTGGAGCACCCCACAGAGAAACACTCGGTCTTATGAAACCTTTATCAAAGAGGTCCTTAAGTATCTCCTTTAACTCTTTAAGTTTGGTTGGAGCCATACGATATGGAAGGGTAAAGATGGGTTGAGTATCAGGGTGAAGATCAATACTAAATACTATTTCTCTATGCGGAGGTATACCTAGAAGTTCTTTGGGGAAGACCTCAGAAAACTCATTGACAACGCAGACTAATTGAATTGTTGGGGCTTCAGACTATTATCTTTGACTCGAATAAAACAACATATACACCCTTATGTTATTAACTTTCTTTCATTAAGTTCAGAGGTAAAATGACCTTTGGGAGACTCTGAACTACCCTCCCACTAAAAAATTAGCTAATTAGGAAACTGAAGGTTCACCACACGGGTGCGACAATGTTTTCATTAATATAATGAATGGACCCAATATATTGCAAGAGTGACATCAAAATCTACCATCTATAAATCTATTAGCTTTGATAGTGTGATCTTATGGAAGACAGTGATATGAAACTTCCTGTAGACTCGTCTAGCAATAACTGACTTACCCATTGGGGTAGAAACTATGATGGACTTAGAATGATTTTCAGGACCTACCCCTAAATTTATAGCAACCAACGAAGTTAAAAAAGAGGGATTTTATCCCAAGTATAATAGCATATATACATCAAGGTGATAGGCACGGATCATACCAGTAACAACATCTGGAGAACACTCCTTCTCCTAGCGGGATGGTAAAGAATAAAACTAATTTTGGTGTTGACAGTCACCGATACTGGACAATGCGCACTATGGTGGAACTAGGCGGCCTGGCTGAACTGGCTAGATTAGTATCCTGAATTTGAGGACGAATATCCCTACTTTCTTACATAAAATGCAAAACATTCCTAAATATTTTGGCCTAATATACCCAAACCATAGCAACCCCCTTTTCCTATCAAACACTCAGTAAGATTGATCCTTCCATACTTTGCGCATGTCGGATAACTAGTCCTTCCGCCCATACTATTCTAAGACCTATTATTTGAAGTCCTGCCCCACTGCTCATACCTGGTTCTGGGTGTAGGGGCACTGGCTGAAGATAGTTGGGGCATGAAAGAATGACCCTGAAACTGTAAACGGCTTCCCCCTCCCAACCTTGGTTGACTACACACAAACAATCCAGTCCTACCTCTTTTTGTTTCTCTTTTCTTAAACTTTTCTACCTCAATATGTTGATCATAAGTCATCAACGGAGCAATATCCACATCCCTACTATGTATGGAAGTCCTACAATCCTTGACCACCAAATCAAACACCCTAATAACAAACTTAATAATATGAGCTTTAGGTTCAGATAACAACTCTGGAGCATGCTTAGACAATTGAGTGAACTTAATGTTGTACTCCTTTACTTTCATAGAGCCCTACCTTAAGTTAATGAAATCCTCAACCCTAGCTTCCCTAATCTTACACAGAAAGTACCTGTCTAGAAAATCACTCTAAAATAGGAGATGTATTCTCACCCCTACTTTCCTTCCATGTAAGAACCAAATCCTAAGCAACATCCTTCAGCTTATAGGAAGCCAATTCTACACTCTCCTCTTTAGTAAAATGCATAATCTGAGTAATCTATATCACCTCATCAATAAAGAGTTGAGGATACGACATTTGACTGAAGAAACTGATGTGGATTGATCCTCATAATATCCTGAATCTTGGCTACATCTAAATTACTATTTTTCTAAAGTGGGACGATTGCCTGCAGGTTTTCTTGAACATTGGAATACACACATGGTCTAATGCTTGAAAGGTAGCCTAAATATTAGCGTGAGATACATTCTCAGTCAGAGGGGCGGCGTGTAATGGTGGTTAATCACTATCTCTACATGCATCGATGTGTTATTAGTATTTCATGGTTTGATTTTGCATGGATCAATCTTCCTTGGATTAGTTTATGGCCATTTGATGGTTGAGGTTGAGATTTTGTTGTTTGATAAGGAAATGTTGAAATCCTTCAGGGTTACACCACATAGTAAGGGACTAGGTTCGTCAAATTCAATCTCAGCTAAAGGAATAGTAAAGCAATAGTGAAGTACTGGAAAACTAAAGGCTTTGTATAAAATAAACAACACGAAGATTTAACATGGAAATTCGAAAAAGGAAAAACCACAGTTTGTCATCACAAACACCTAAAGAATTCCACTATAATAAACCTCCTAATTACATTCTAGATTCCAACCTAACTCGAGGGTCCTTTCACTAGTGGAAACTCTACTACAATCTCCTCTAGGTGACATTACTAAGGACCCTCTCTACTGATTAACTCTAATCAGTCTCATACTTAGGAAACTCTACTTAAGAACTATTTACTCAAAGAGAAAAAGTCATAACTCTTATAACACGACTATTGCATTTACAAATTAGAACTCACTGGAGAACAATTTCTATTTAAGCACTCATAAAGCTAAGAACTTGAACAATGTTGAAAAGGGGTTTTTGATGCCTTTCTTCACTTTTTGTAATTGTAAAAACCTATTAGATGAAGAGGCATCTCTTTCCTTTTATAGCTGATTGATAAGTAGGGCTAAAACATCAGTGAACCAGCTGTCGTAATCTATACAAAATAGCTCCTGCAAGTTTGTTACATAGAAGGAAATATTTTTTAGATAAATGTTACCTATTCTACAGTACCTTGTATATTCGGGGACCTGTTCCCTTGAAGTGAAGCTACTGATCATCAAAATGACATATAGCAGTTTTTCCATTATTAATGATGACAAACCCACCATAGAGTTTTGAGCATCATTGGATAATCATTAAATTTAATCAGTGTGATTACTACCTGAAGATGAATATTACCCCTGTCATTATGCTTTCTCCATCACCATCATGCAACACAGACACCTGGTCCTTTATTATGATTTCCATAAAAAACTAAGCTCCATGTTTGCTCCCATGTTTGCTACCCCTTGTCATTGTGCCTTAATATATTATTCCTTCCCCCTATTATAATATTTCCATATCTCAGTGTACACATATATCTTATTACTTGGAACTCACACATAAAGTCTGTATTCCCCCTTATGCCATCATTGAAAAGGATTAATAGTAAACCAAGAGTAAAGATAAGTACAAGCTAATTAACTCATAGACATAGGGGCAAAACTAATATAAAGAATAGCTTAAAGTAAAGGAAACAAAGCAACCACACAAGTATAAATTTATTCATTATCTAGTAAGATCAGTACCAGAATAGTGCATCAAAAAACCATATATAACAACTGTTTGCAAAGGCCACTATAGGAAAAAGAACTAGAAATTGACTCAAGAAACTGACACAATAGGATTCAGGTAGAAGGAGGTTTTGGGGAATAGGATTTGATTAGCATTTCTACTTATGCATTTTAAGCAGTATGGGCATCCGACAACTGTTTGGTGAGAGATTTTAGTTCAATATTCAATCCTTGTACCTCACCGGTTAACTCTACAATTTTGGCCTTGAATTTTTTATATTTTTCTGCATGTATTTCAGTGGAACTAGGTCCTTCCAAGGATAACTTCTGATGTTTTACTTTTAGGAGCACTATTTTAGAGTCCTTTGCTGCTAACATAATCCTTAACTCCTCCATTTCCTTGCTTAAGATTTCTTTAGCAGCCAATAGTTTTGAGACTAGATATACAAATCACACTTTCCCTTTATGCCCTCATTATCCACTAGGGTTGTCAAAAGAAACTTTTTTGTGACTATTTCCGGGCTTCCCTTTGTCCCAATTATTCCATAGTAATCAAACACTATGTTTAGGAAGTACCCATAAGCATCCCTTTTTTCCTTTGTTTTTCATAGATTACTTTCTTCATTTGTTCTATCCTAAGAGCAGGTAAACTTGTCAACTCAAACTTACTCAAACATTCTATCAAACACAGGTCAACACTATAGGCAATGGTCCTTTTCTCTGATCTTAGAAACAAAATTTTTTTGTGAACGCAAATACCAACTAAAAGTCACTAATTAAAAACTTCTTTTTCACAATATCTATTAAAGTTCCACCTATTTTTGAGACTTAAACCATAAATTTAGTAGTAGGTTGCTCCTACAGAATAATTTTTTCTCCTATAATAGGTATGTCGAAAATCTTTCCAAGTGTTTCTTCATCTTGATAGATAGACTTTTCTAGCACCTGGGTAGTTAAGCTCACCTATCTTCTATGAAGTCTATGGTATAGTTAAACTCTCTAAATTCATTTTGAAACACCATAGGAGTTGATTCATTAAGTATGTAAAGTCAATACTAATACGTTACATACTCCACCAATTCCACCATCCCTGGTTTTTCAATGATTTTTGGATCAAACACTCTCCAATTCAGCACTTTCAAATTTTCTAAGAAAGCATTCCTTGCTTCTCTAGGGAAAATCTTCTTTTCTTCTTATTTTCTCTTTCTTTTTAATTCACTACTTATTTCTTCCTCTTCATCCGCTTTTCTCTTCGTAGGCCAGGTCCCTTAGAGACTTTCTTCCTTTTCACAGTTATTTGCTTCTTTCTGGTTACACTGACTCCCATACTTTGGTTCAGAGGACCTGGTCCTTTCATCAACATGAACTTCTAGTATTTTCTTTTTTAATGAAATATAATATCAGTGCCTTTATCCTCATCTTTTTCAACCTCCACTACTTTAACATTTTCCTCCTATACTATATGATAGCTTTCTTGAGTCTACTTCTTTTTGTGGTAGAAGACTTACGTTTGTTCATGGCAACTGCTAGAAATTTTTGTTTAGATCCCTAGTGTAATATGATTCAGTACCTTATACACCAATGTCAATTATTTTTCCTTTTCTTTTACTGTCCTTTATTCTATTGATTTTAAAAATCAGAAGTTGCTCCTCCTCTTCCTCTTTATCTTCTTTCTTTGGAGGTAATACCACTTCTTTATTCATTGTCTTTTCATTTTTTCTATTATAGATTTCTCATCAATACTTACAGAGCTTTCATTTGGATTACCAGCAAATAAAAGTAGATTCACAGCTCCCAAGTTTTTGCTGCTAAGAGGATGAAATCTCTTTACAGGAATTGAATCTTCATATTATTGAGCAAGATTTTGACTCAGAACCACTAAAGGAAATAAGTACTCAGAGGTTTTCCAATTTTTTAAAACCTACCAATTCTTTAAGATTAACGGGAAGTTTTGGGTCATTTGAGGAATCTAGTTCTTTTGGGTAGGGGTAATTTCTAGTTGACAAAGCTCTTTTTTAATTTAAGAGTTGAGGTCTTGATTCAAATATTCAAAGGCTAACTCAACAAGAACTTTAATGGATGTAGGATTTTCAATGGGAATTTGTTCACTTAGTGTTTTGGGGATTTCAAGAGTGAGACTGATGGGTAAAGTACTTTGACACTCTTCAAGATGATCAGCGGATGATACTTTCATGGGGTGTGAAGAAGATACGATTTCAGCAATTTTTAACTTTAAAAAGTGGAAAGAAAAGGACCAATTTAGTTTAGCAATAGAATAATGTTTGGAGTTAATTGAGAATATAATAAGAGTATTTGAATTTATAATTGAAGAGATGATTATTTGACATTTCAGAGATACCCTTTTGGAATAGATATGTCTGATAACAATGGTGTGACTCTTCATATTTCAACCATACTGATGATTTTGGCTCATATGGGATCGGACATGAGGCATTTTTAAACAAAAATCTTATAAATATTTTAAGGCACATTATTTTGGTACTCACCTGAAAGATACTACTAGGTCCCTCTTTTACTTGAATGAATTTTCTGGTTGTGGTTTGTTCAACTGTTTTCCTCCAAACATGTCCTCGTAGTTGTATACCGGCAAAGAAATGATACTGAGTTAGATTAGCTTGCACCTACTCTATCATGGATATTAGGTTAGGGTATTTTGATCAGTCGCAGAGTTAATTTGCTCTTTTAGAATAGGTCTAAGGACCAAGTCCCAGACATTACTTCAATCATACTTCCTCAAGTTTCTTTTTTAAGATGAATTCTTTTGGGACTAGGTCCCTTGAAATCATCTCTTTCACAATGAGACACATTTACCTTCAAGTGTCATGAGAAAAAATCCAGTTAGGTCTTTTAATATTTAGGTTAGAGAACATACTATTAATTGACCATTCCTGACTTCAATCCTCTTTTTAATGTCTGGGATCATGATCAAGAGTTGTTTTTAGGAACCCACCTAAATTTGAGTTCCCAGTAGAAGGATAATGGTGTGGTCAAATCCTTTTTAACCTATTCAGGCAATTTTGGCTTTCCCTTCGCCTTTTTAGTGAGTTGAAGTGGTTGGGATATGGATTATCCTATTGAATGTATTCCTTATTCCACAATTTAGCCTTAAGCCAGTACAGGCATCTTTCTTTCAAATGTGTATTTCTTCCGCAGTGAGTACACTTGAGTTTGCTTTCTTTACTTCTAACATTATTGACAGTCTTACTTTGACACACATTAGGAAGGAATTCTACTCGATAGCCCAAGTATGTACCATATTTAACACCTTTAATAGTCAAAGTAGAAAGGATCTATGAAGAAGCAGTATATTTAAGAGACTTATTGAGCTATTCTCTCAAATGGACCAGGTCCATTTCTAACTCTTCATTCTTGTGAAGTGTATACATAAGGTGTTTTTGTAAATTATTCAATTTCCCTTCAAGATCAATTTGAAGTATTGAGGCTTCCTCCTCCCCTTTACCATTTAAATCATTTAACTTTTTTAGTTGACTCAAGCTATTAGGATTTTTATAGTTCAATTTAGTGATCATTTTTTCAATCTCAGATTCTAAAGAGTTAAGCCAATCAACATATGTTCTTGATTCTCTACTTTCTTTTCTAATGCATTTTTCTTAGCAGTTAATAAATATACAGAGTCTGTCATTACATTAGCAAGATTTTTTATCTTCATAAAAGTTTAGTTATCTAGGTTTTCTCTAAGATCGAAAAGTGTTACCTAATTTTCTTCTTCATCCTTTGTGTTTATAAATAATGCAAACACGGAAACAAAAATAATGGATTATCTTTCACTGCTACTATACAAATATTTCCAATCTTCTCATCTTCATCTAAATCACTGGAGAAGTCTCTCTATGCTTCCATTTGAGAACACCAAGAGCCTGAGGTTATTTTCTTATCATCCTATTTCAATATAAAATCATCTCCATACATTTTTTCTTTCCCAAATTTTGTAGACAAGTCTTCTGATATAGCCAACACCCTTTTTACTTTATAACTACCTACATATTTTCATGTTAATGTTAAGGATTTTGATTCTTCTTTTGGATTGGGAAATTCATCATTAGTTCATCAAAGATACCGCCTTTTTCCCATAGATCTAATAATACTTGTTGCAAGAAGTGCAACATTGGTGTATTTTTCACCTGACTCATATTCTAAAGCATTTAAAGTCAAGAATTTTTTCTGCTTTTCTTTCTTTCTGCCCTCTCGCCTAATTAAGTTATAGTAGTTGTGATGACCAGATCACTCTAGGTATGAGACTTTTAGCATGAAATAGCTCTAATACCAATTATTGAAACCCTTAGGGGTTGTACCACATAATAGGGACCAGGTCCCTCAAAGTCAATCTCAGCCAAAGGCATAGTAAATCAATGGTGAAGTAATGGAAAACTAAAGGCTTTGTAGGAAATGAACACCACAAAAAATTAACATGAAAACCTAAGAAGAAAAAATTATAGCTTTCCCTCACAAGCACCTTAATAAATCTACTATAATCAAACTCATGACTATAGTCTAGAGTTTATCCTAACTCTAGGATCCTTTTTCTAGTAGCAACTCTACAGCTCATCGTACTTACTTTACCAACAACCCCTCTCTACTGATTAACTCTAATTAGTCTCACACTTAGGAAACTCTACCTAAGATCTTTTTACTAAAAGAGAAAAATTCATTACTCTTATAACACGAGTAATTTGTTTACAAATTAGAACTCACTCAAGAATAATCTCCATTTAAGTAGTTATAAAGCTAAGAACTTGAACAGTTTTGAAATGGAGTTTTTTCTGTCTCTCTTAACTCTTTGTAATTATACAAACCATTTGATGAATAGACGTCTCTTTCTTTCTATAGATGAGTGATGATTAGGGTTGAAAGATCATTCAACCAACTGTCCTAATCAGTATGAAATAGCACCTACAAGTTTGTTACATAAGAGTACAAAACTATACAGACAACACATGCTGGTTATATTATACTTCTCACATCTAGGGACATGGTCCCTTGTAGTTTAGTTGCTCATCATCAAAACTACATATAGTAGGAACGAATGGAAGTTTATTAAAAATGAGTATATGTTGAAAAATCTTGGAAGTGTGGTCTCTTCTTGGAGGTTATTTTGAGAGTTTTGCTTTGAGCATCCAGGCTCGGTACCTCATCCCTCGGAGTTTTTATACTTCTTCTATCCATTGACTTTTGCATATTAAAGTTTTTTTAGTAGTGGATATTATAATAACCTTCTATTTACTTTCCTTATTTTGTATGTATTTCCAATATTTCAAGCCTTCCCACAATAGATACAGGTCATTTACAACTTACTCAAACTTTCAGCTTGATTATTAGACAGTTGGTTGGCTCTTAGGCTTATTTTTCAATTTTGGAGCTTTTATTGTTTAAGATTTGAACTCAGACTAAAACTCTTAGTAGATGACCTTAAATGAGAAATCTGCCAGCTCCATTAGCTCATGAACGTTGATTTTATGGTAGAGGACCATTGGTTTAGGTACCAAGGGTCCAGACTTATTTTGGGCTTTTTGGCAAATTATATGAAAATCTAAACGATAGGTGTGAGACCTAGATTTAGTTGAAACAATCCTAGATGAAAGTTTTGATAGTTCCATTGATTCTGGAACATCAAATTTTGTATGGTAGCATATTTCATTTATGCACATGGGAATCTGAATGAATCCTAAGAACCCAACCAAAGTTTGTTTAGACATGGCAAAAATCTATTAAGTAATTTTAGAACTAAGTACTTTAATATCCATAGTTTGCTTTAGTGTCCCTGTCGCATTAAAAGTTATGCATTTTAGTGCCATTGGGGCTACTTTAGCAGTACCCCTTACTTTTTTCAAGACCGCTAATGTGGTCGAGATACTACTTTAGCGGTAGGCACTTTAGTGGTAGGCGCCTTATTACTCAAGTGTCTACTATAGCGGCACATGTATCCCTTATAATCCCAATTTTCAACATTTTTTGACAAAACTAAGAGCTCAAAGAAAGGAAAAAGTTGGAATTTATCAATTGATGCTAAGGTCAGCTAGCCTAACTTTCCTTAGTCATTTCTATTAATTTTTCCTTCAATTTTCGTCCATAAGCTAGGTAAATTTTTCAAAATTAGGTCTTAAATTCCCAATCATTAAGGACTAATTTGAGATCAAATTTATCCTTATCTACTCAAATTTTGATCTTGCATTCCTTGTCCTTCTAGGGAGATCATGACAAATTTAATTTTTCATTTCATTTTATGACAAAAACTTTTGATTTCTCATTCTTGAACTGAATATCGACCAGCCCTCAAAAAATAAGTGTAGGCCTAGTTTTACTTCTAATGATGTGTAGATTACCGTTTTGATCGATTGACACTATTTTGAGATTGTGGAGCAAAGATGGACAATTTTTTGGAGATTTAAAGACAGCAATTTGATATTAAGGTAGGCTTCTGTCTACTCTACTTCATGAGATGGTGTATAATGCATGTCATATGTGAGAAGGTGAGGTTAGGATGTGATGTATATCATTTTTATGATTAGCAGCTTACTACAAGGGACCAGGTCCCTTGATGTTCAATGCTACAGTATAGCTGGCATGCATCATTATAGTTTTTCCCTCTCAAGAAAGAAACTTCGTATGTACTTCTTGTAATATTTAGGAAACCTAGTCCAATTGAATTTTATCCCTAATAATCACTTAACTATGAACAGATAAAAATGCTTCTCTATCAAGTAGTTTTTGCAAACACAAAAAGTTGATCAATGAAAGAAAGGAAAAAACTTAATTTTAACATTGGCCAAGTTCTTATTTGTTGTGTGCTAAACTAACAAATGTTCTTCTATCCAGTTTGAGTCTGCAGCTGAATTACTCATGCTATTTGAGTAATGCTCTTTTCTTTTTTCTTTGAGAGGTCTTTAAGTAGAGTTTACTAATCTATAAATTGGTTAAAGTTAACCAATGTTGAGTAGTCTTGAAAGTGTTGTCAAGTTAAGATTTTACTAGAGTTACTACAAGCAGGAGGAGCCTATAGTTAGGTTAAATTTGAGTCTATAAGTAAGAGGCAGATTATAGTAAAATTTTTAGAGCTTATAAGGGCAAGCCATGGTTTTCCCACCCCTGATAAAGGAGGTTTCCACATTATATCTGGTATTCTTTTCATTTTCTTTATTGTATTATTTTCCAGGTTAGTTTGATGTGTTTTTTCCTATGACTGATTTGGAGAGACCTAATGTAACGACTAGATTTTCTAGAATTGGAACATCATACGGTGCTTGTGATCCCGAAGGACCACAAGACAACCCTCTACTGTTATCTGTACCAGAACACTGCATAATATAGATAATAAATACGAAATCTGTACATAAGGTTCAAAACATCCAAAAATACTCAAGATGTAAAACTGAATACTGATACATCTATCCAAAAAGCCTCTAAAATATCTAATATTGGAGTTGTGTAATGCCCCGTAAAGTCCTCTTCCAGTCTAAGCCTTAAAGCATATTCAGTAATATGGAAATCAAAGTTTAAAAGTTTCAGAAATATCTTCCTAAGTATTAAATACTTTGAATCATGTAGAATTTCCCTAATTTCTACTTTTTCTTATATAGAGCATTGAATAAGCTTTCCATCGATACCAAACTCGCCCAAATCGGAGATTCGGGTTAAGAGTTAGAGTCATTTTAGTGAGACAGTGTACCACCTGGCACCTTAGCGCGTTGCGGAGCCAGCCAAAATGGCAATCATCAAAATCTAGAGAGCCTCCGCGATTCCACCGCACCGTGGTATCGTTCCAGTTTGCAATCAATGGGGCAATACAATTTTCACTGCGTCGTACCGGCATGCAGTTTCCTAATTGTCCATTTTCTAGTGAGCTGACGTGATTATGGCGCATCTTACCAACATGTAAAATTGGGATTTTTCAGCTTAAATCTAAGGGCTTTTTGGTCTTTTCCCCTTTCCCCCTAGCCTCTATAAATATCCGGTTAAGGGATTTCAGCCTCATTTTCTCTTCTTCCACCAAGAACTATGGTTTCCAAAAATCAAAATCCTCTCTTCTTCTTTAACAAAGATCAAGAAAGATCTAGAGAAATCAAGAAATCTTCCAAATGATTTTACGAAATAGTTTCCCCAAAGTATGTAGATGTTGATTCTTGGGTATCTTTCATCCAAGAAGCACAAAAACCCTTTTTAAAACTTCAAGATTTGTATGCTTATGAGATTTCATGATTGGTATGAGTTAAAATTGATGTTCCTTGTGATGTTGAATTTTGATTCATGTTTGTGTACGAGATTTATGATATTTGACCCTAGTATGTGGAATTTATGTGATGTGTTCATGGAATTTGGTTGTATAAATGGTTAAATAAGAAAAGCATGTCCCCTATAGTTTTGATAAAGAGCTTAGGTGAAGCATAAGGGCCATTGTAGTATGTTGAATATGAAACCCCAAATGGTGAGTTAGTTTATGCATGCCTAATGTTTGATAAAATCCTAAGTGGATGAATTATTCCATGATGGTAGGAATTTCCCAAGTAAGTGTTAACCCGTGCATGTCTAGTGATTGTTGAAGGACTTTAGTGAACAAGTGGAGATGTGATAGTAGAAAATTCCCCAATTATGTGCTCTTTGATATATGCTAAGCTTTTAATACATGCCAAGTTGTAAGCAAGTAAGTTGAGACATGATAGTATGAAGTTTTTCCCAAATCATGTGATGTCTAAATATATGTCAAGACTGATATAAGTGTGAAGTACTTGAGGTAAAACCTTGTTGAAGAAAGTATAATCTAGTAGCATGTTTCCCTATGCTAGTATATGTTGATGTTTCCTAAACGCTTGACGCGATGCCTTAGTGATTGCAAAATGTGAAGGTATGTTATGTTTCCTAATTAATTGAAAAGATGCTTAAATGATTGTGATGATGCATGAATGTTTGTGCTGATGAATGAATGGTTGTGAAGATGGAAGAATGATTCTGCTTTATTTTATGTTATCGAGTCCTGGGGGTATTTATACTCTACAATTTAGCTGTTGTCTAGAGCCTATTTCAGTTTCACGATAATTCCAATCGAACCATGATTCTTAGAACTCAGTGAACTATAGAACTCTATATCCTCAAATAATTGCAGAACTTAAGAAAGCTCAGTAATCTCAGTTATTTCTAATAATCTAGCCTCAGTCCTGTAATCAGCTCAGATCCAATAGTAGGCAAGTGTTCAATTCTAATCTCGAAAGCGATCGAATAATCTATTCAAGCTCTGTATCATTACATAGATACCGTGATTCAATACCATTTCCATTAGATACGAAACTAAGTGATCTCAGCATAGCTTAGTTAGATCTTTTGATAAACATGATTAGTATCAAATTCAGTTCAGTTATGTTCAATTAATAATTTAGTCAGAGTCTTTCAATTGGGAGTAGAAATTAGCACCGAGCGA
The DNA here is from genome assembly GCF_002878395.1 of Capsicum annuum. Classification (NCBI taxonomy): domain Eukaryota; kingdom Viridiplantae; phylum Streptophyta; class Magnoliopsida; order Solanales; family Solanaceae; genus Capsicum; species Capsicum annuum. Next base: position 151,100,447 of record NC_061114.1, on the reverse strand, counting down.
GAGAAGGGATAGTGGCTCCTCCCGTCAATGAGAGAGAGAGGTCGGAGTTTTTAGTAGCAATCCCTGACCTCCAGAACTGCGTAGCCAGTGTAGGATATAGGATTCACCATTAGGAAAAGGCTATCACCTCTAGTGGAGGAGTATTTGACTATTATATTTACTTCGGTCGACTGCCTGGTAAGGGTCATCTATTAGAAAGGATTGACCAGACAGAGGTCTTTACCTGAGGCACCGTATTGACACCCTTCCATCTTGGGTTACAGTTTGGACCCCACCTGTGGTAGGTTGGGGCATGTTTGTTAAGTAACTACTTCCCACAGTTTCAGTTATAGCCTCAGTTTTAGTATCAATCTTCAGAAATTAGGACTATTAGTTATAGTCATCTATCATTATGAGGAACTCAGATAGTTCTATTGATTCATGGACCATCCCATCAGATAGGCTTGGTCTCATATATAGTTATTTGATATCATATTCTGAGATATGCTGTCATATAGGCTTGATTCATAGTCTCAAATTCTATTGAGTATCCTGGTTGTCAGATTCAGATATATTCATATTTCTTATCATTAATAATAGTTTCTGAAATCATCCGTTAGAGAGGTTGATCTCAAATCCTGTCAGTCAAAAGCAGTAAAGCTCATAATTCAGTCCTTGATATAAGTGCATCCAAATCCTCAGTTATCAGTATCAGATTAATTAGGGATTTATTATCTCAGTTTCAGTAGTGAGTTCAGTCTATGGTAAAGTGGTATCCAAGTTTCAGTATCTAGAGTTGTGATGATTGTGATTGTGGTCTATGCATTCAAGTATGTGTTCTCGTGCGACATTTTCATGATTATTCAGTTTAGATATTGTGCAGGCATGACCCTTTGCAGTTAGCCTTACCCTGCCTACATACTTGGTACATTCCTGTACTGACATATTTGCGCTATGGTGTTTTATTTGGCACCATAGGTTCAGAAGCACAGGACCCAAAGCATCCTTAGTAGTTCAGTCCCAGTTAGCAGCAGCAGTCGTAGCAGTGAGTCCTCTTGTTTCAAGGATGAGTTTCAGTTTACTATTATTTACATGAGATTTTTTTTATATTTTTTCAGTAGAGGGAGTTAGTTGAGGACATGGCCCTTCAACTCCATAGCTCAGATAGTACAGAGGATTTTCAGACAGATTTCGGATGTATTAGTATTCATTTTTCTATATTTTGAGTATTTATAGATGTTTGAACCTTATGGCCAGTTTTTGCATTTATTTTAGATACTATGCAATGTACAGGTATAGATATTAGTAAAGGGTTAGCTTGTGGTCCTTTGGGATCATAAGCACCGTATGATGTCTTGAGATAGGATATCGGGGCATTACAAGTTGATGGGACATATCCCCAACTAACTCTGTCTACTGAAAATAAATAAAATCTGATACAATAATGATAAAAGGATTATCCTCAAATAAAGAGGACCCACTGCTATGTCTACTGTTGCTAACTGGGAATGAACTACTAAGGTTACTCTGGATCTCGTGCCTCTAAACCTATGGTGTCATATAAAACACCATAGCACAAATGCATCAGTATGAAAATATACCGAGTATGCAGATAAGGTAAGGCTAAACGCAAGGGCTTATGCATGAACAATTACTTAACTGAATAATCATAAGAATAGTGAATGAGGACATATGCATGAATGTACAAACCATAATTGATAACATTGAACCTCACAGTACAGAAACCCTGATACTACTTTACTGTCATCTAAACTCACTACTAATACCTGTGATACTGAATAACTGAATTTACTCATATCAATAACTGAAAGATGAGCTTTCCACTCTCGTCTGACTGCATCAGAGATCAAACCACTCTAACGGATGATTCCAAAATCTACTATCATTGGTAAGAGATGATCATGTCCTAATCTGACAACAAAAATACTGAACTAAATCTGAGACTGAGATCAAGCCTATCTAAAGGGTAATCTCGGGATCTTATAATAAGATTGCTCAACTGAATATGAGACATAGATTAAGCCTATCTAATGGGTGATCTCGGGATCTGATAATAAGATTACAGAATTGAATAAGAGACTGAGATCAATCTTATCTGATGGGTGATCTCAGGATCTGATAATGAGATTACTCAACTGAATAAGAGACTGAGATCAAGCTTATCCGATGGGTGATCTCAAGATCTGGTAATGAGATTACTCAACTAAATAAGAGACTAAGTTCAAGCCTATCTGACGGGTGATATTAGGATCTGACAATGAGATTACTCTACTTAATATGAGATTGAGATCAAGCCTATTTGATGGGTGATATCTAGATCTGATACAGAATAACTTTATATGGGACCAAGCCTATCTGATGGGTGGTCTATAAATCAATGGAACTATTTGAGTTACTCACTGAGATAGATGACTATATTTGATAGACCTAATTTTTGAAGATTGATACTACAACTGCAACTGTGGGAAGTATTCACTTAATTAATATGCCCCGAATCTCAATAAGTGGGGTCCAACCTGTGACCCCAGCTGGAAGGGTGTCAATACTATGCCACTGGTAATGACCTCTCTGGTCAAGCCTATCTGAAGGGTGACCGTTGCTGGAAACCTAGACTAAAGTAATATAATAGTCAATCCTATCTGACGGGTGACCAGCCTTTCCTAATAGGTGACTCCTGCATCTTGCGCTGGCTATGCTATTTTGGAGTTTAGGGATTGCTCCTAACGACTCTGCCTCTCTGACAGGAAGCCACCATACCTGTCCTCGTTCGGTGCTAGCTCCTAATCCCAAATGAAAGACTATGAACTGATTCTTAACTAAACACAAACTAAGCTAAACCTGATACTGGTCATGTTTCTCGAATGATCTAACTAAGTTAAGCTAAATTCACTTGGTTCCATATCGTACGAAATAATACTGAATCTCGTTATCTAACTGAATAACACTGAGCTTTGAATAGAGTCCTCAATTACTATAGAGGTTAGAACTGAACACTTGAATACTACTATATCTGAGCTGGGTACAGAATTGAGGCTAGTTTACTAGGGATACTGAGATTACGACGATTACAAAGATTACTAAGATTTCTTAAGTTCTGTATCTGTCTGAGAATACAGATTTCTATAAATAGTTGAGTTATGAGAATCATGGCTCGACTAGAATTATCATAAAAATTGACATAGTCTCTAGATAGTAGCTAAATTATCGGGTATAAATACCTCCAGGACTCGATAACATAAAAGTATAACATAACCATTTTGAATTATCAAGACTATGGGAAATCATTCATCATCACAATCACTAAGGAATCACTTCAAGTATTTAGTAATCCTAAACATGTAATATAGGGGAACATCCTATTGGATCATACTCCATTCAACAACGCCTTGCATCAAGCAGTTCGCACATATTTAAGTATTGGCATGTACCAGAGAACACATAATTGAGGAATTTCATGCTATCATGTTACAATTCATTCACCAAACACTTAGCATGTATTAAAGTCTTAGCATGTATCAAAGAGCACATGTGGAATTTCATGCTATCATGCCACAATTCATTCACTAAGGCTTTTCAACAAACACTTGGCACACACAATTGGGGATTTATAGTCAACATGTTATAATGGCTCTAATTCATTCACATAACCATTTTATCAAGTATATAGGGAGCATGCTTTGCTTATTCAATAATTTGTACACTTAGTTAACATGAACACACCACTTAACAAGAAAGTTAAAGAGGGTTACATCAATACCACATACTAGGGTCAAAGCTTGAAAACCTTGTAAACAAACATTAATCACAACTCAATAATATCATGAACATCAATTTTAACTCACATGAATCATGAAAACTCGTGATATAAAATCTTTATAATTTAGAAAAGGGTTCTTGAGCTTCTTGGATGAAAGGGACCCAAGAATCAACATCTACATACCTTAGAGAAACTCTTTCTTGAAAGACCTTGGAGAGATTCTTGATTTCTTAATTTCTCTTGAAGAAAGAAGAAGGGTTTTATTTCTTTTGTAGAAACCCTAGCTCATGTTCTTGAACAACTTTGAGAGAAAATAATGATATTTTGGGTGAAATGAGGCCAAATCCCGTGTTGAGGAATATATATAGGGGTTGGAAAAAGACCCTTTTTGCCCTTGGAATTAAACTAAAAAATCCAAATTTTACATGATAGTGCAATGCGCCATAATCGCACTAGCTCACTGGAAATTGGACAATCGGGAAACTGCTTGATGGTGCGACATGGTAGAATCACGTTGCCACCTTAGTTGAAAACTAGAAAGGCACCGCGATGTGGTGGAATCGCGTTGATGCACTAGAAATTGACAATTCTAAAATTAAGCCTTGGCACAACACGCCATAATTGTGGAGGCTCACTGGATTTTGAAAATTACCATTTTGGCTGGCTCCGTGACGTGCTAAATTGCTAGGTGGCACGCTGTCTCACTAAAATATCTCTAACTCTTTGCTCGAGTGTTAGATTTGGGCAAACTTGGTATCGACAGAAAGCTTATTCAATACTCTACATGACAAAAGTCAATATTAGGGAAATTCTACATGGTTCAAAATACTTCTCACTTGGTAAGACACTTCTGACCCTTTTAGGGCCGAATTAATACTTCACTGAACATGCTCTAAGGCTCAGACTATGAGAGAATTTGGCAAGGTCTTACACTTGGTCCCTCACTGTGTTGTGTAACCCCAAGGATCCCAAAATTTGTTATTAGGGTCAAAACACTTAAAAAGGTTCACAACTAGAGTGATTTGGCTTCAATGGTTGCCCCACCTAACCTAGAATAAGTGCAATCTATTACTATAACATATAGATCTAATTGGCAGTATTATAGGTAGTGGAAAACCAGGATGTGTGACTTTATTATTGGTGAGGACAGTGAACTTATGAACATAATTCATGATGGTCTGTATGTTCTAGTTAAAGAAGTCAAAGAAAGAGAAATAACAAGAATGTTGGTAAAATACAGAAGAGAGTTCAATGATGAAGATAGAAGGAAAGTTAAAAAGAACTACAAGGAAAAGAAACCGCTAGTGAGTGATATTGGACCTGATTAATAAAAAAGGATCATAGCCAGTGAAAATACCAAGAAGATCTGGGATGGCTTGAGGACTACATATGAAGGTACTACAGATGTGAAGAATTCTGAAGTTGACATACTAACTACTCCGTATGAAACTTTACCCTAAAAGAAGGAGAAATAATCCAAGAAATGCATAAAAGATACCCTTCTATCATAAATAAGCTTCAGTACTTACGAGAAGTGATTCCATTCTAAAGCAAGTAAGGATCATTCTTAATGTTCTTCCAAAGTCCTGCGAAAGAAATAGGGATGCTATAAATTAAGCAAGAAACCTCAAGACCCTCACTATGGATAAACTAATTGGAAATCTAAGGACTCATAAGCTCAAGAAGCAACAAGAGCTAGAAATGAAGGAACTTAAAAGTGAAAAATCACTATAAGTTAAGGCTTCAAAACATGATTCAAGTGAATAAGATACATAGGTTTCCTATTTGGAAAATAGGATTGTTGGATCCATAAGGAAGAGTTGTCAGTTCCAAAGAAGAGGAAGCACTAGTACAAAGGGATGCAATATTGAGGTGTGCCAGAAATATGCAAATATTGGGAATTGCATTAGGCATTTTCCAATGAACAATATGTATTACCAAGAATAGTTAAAGATTGGGAGTGATAAAATAATAAACTAGGACTAGGTCCCTTAAAAATCAAGAAGAAAAACTGCAACTGAGCATGCAGTAAAGCAAGTTCTGGCAGCATGGGGGGATTCTTCTAATGAATCTGATAAAAATGAGATATATCCAGATTCTTCTATGATATATGTGGAAGAAAGTTTAGTTATTTATGATTTTTTGTTTGCCTTCATGTCTGATCTGCGGTTATTTTATACACTTCTATATCATCATTCGATCTTATTTTGACTTGTTTTGAGAGTAACTTGATTACTAAACATGTTCGTATTGATATAAATAAGCATATAAGTGATAAAGTATGTGATTATAATGTGAAAAGTGTATTTCAATCAAGTTTGGGTTTAATTGGATCACTTAAACTTCAATCGATGAAACTAATGTAACTAGCTTGATCTAGGTACTTGCCTAGTATTTTTTGTTGGATTTTATTGTGTTTAATGTGTTCTAAATGGTTTTAATGGTGAGTGTAAATATTGTTTCTAGTGTAAAAATTTGAAGCGAGTCAAGTAAAAAGTCAAAACATGAAGTGGATGGTCATGGAAATTTGCCTTGTCTTAGATCTTGTTTTTGATTCATCGTGATGGACATTGTGTTCGTTGAACCTCTAATTCATGTTGTGTGTTCTTTTAGGATAATTTGTGATCTTAGTATAATGATATATGGATGACTTAGAGGTTGTAAAACCATTGGAAAGATACAACAAGACAATTGATGAAAGGAGGGACGATCAACACTTAACAAAAATTCAAGAGGCTAATTCCAGTAAGGTTTCTTGATAGGGGTGTGTCGTGACCACTACTTGAACCCACCTTCCAATGTGACATGACCCTTGGTTGACTTGAACAGATATTGCATCGCTACAACCACTCAATTCAATTGAATATCGCGGTGTGACCCAAAATCAAACACGGCCATGAGTACAACTTGAATCCTACACGGCTTGGAACTTGTTATCTACTATAAATACATCTTTGTAGTCATTTTTAAAGAGATATTTGGATGAACTAGAACCTCAAGAAGGCTTATAAAACTTCATAACTTAGGTTTTTACATTATTTATTTAACATTCCATTAGATCATAACATGATTTCAACCTATTGGATCATGATTATGACTATGAGTGGCTAGAAACTCCCTTTTCTACGTTGAAGCCAAGAACACGAGTACTATTATTTTGACTTAAGTTTATTGATTTGATTATCATTGTTTTTTATGTGTTCAATCATATTTTAACTATTTTAAGGCTTTCTTACCCTTAGAATACACCTATTGTAAACCTTGAAAACTCGAGAGAGGGAATAGGGAGATAGAATATGGGATTGAATATGTCCATATTAGGTAATTGGTTAGAGATGAGGAGACTATAATTATGTGATTAACCATATGAACCAACAACCAAGATAAGCAAGTTAATGAATTATGTTCTGTAAAATAGTACGAGTGTTCAAGGTGCTTCAACCCTGCGTTTTACTCCTATTGATTATCCAAGATCTTTACTTTACGCATTATTTACTTTACTTCCAGTTACAATTTCCAAACTCTATTTTTGGTTACTCTTGCATCAAGTTAATCTAAACAATGAACTAGAATGGAATTGTTGTTTAACCAAGTCCCCGTGGGATCTATACTTCTCTTTCATTAGGCTACTTTACTACTTGACAAGACCACGAGCCCCTGTATGTGTATTTGGGCGCTGTCAATGTATAATATAGAAGATGAAGAAGAAGAAATGTAAATCTCTCTAATATTCAAGAAAATCTAGATAACTACACTACTATAAAGATAACAAAGCATACATGTGTGTTGATAGACTATTTATATGAACTAACTGCTGAGAAGAATGCCTTAGAGGAGAAAGTATAGAATCAGGGGCATGAGTTAATATCCTTAACTCTTTAAATATCTGAAATTACAAAAGTGGTAACTAAATTAAAATCTAAATATCTGAGTGGTATGAGTCAATTAAAGAAGGTAAATGATTTAGATGGAAAAGGGAAGAAGGAAGCCTCAAGGATTCAGACAAATTTAAGGAGAAACTAAGGGATTCTTTAAAAACAGCTTATGTCTACACTTCACAAAAATGAAGAGTTAGAAATGGAACTGGTCCATGTTAGAGAAGATCTCAACAAATCTCATAAATAGATACTTTTTCATGGATTCTTTCTAATTTTACTAGTCAGGGTGTTAATAAAGGCAAAGTCATGGGCTATCAAGGAGAATTCAAACCAACTAGGTATTAAGGGAAGACTGTCAAAGATGTTATAAACAAAGTACATAAACTCCTATGCACCCATTATGAAATAGATGGGCACTCTAAGAAATGTTGTCACAGGTGGATGATAGCATGAATGAGTGGTTTCAGATATGTTTAGCAAGAGAATACACAGTCTAAGGGCTTCAAGTCTCTAAAAATTGTAAAAAGGAACTCCATACCTAGATAGGATAAGAAGGTATCACAACTTTGTCCTACTAATGGGAACTCAAGCTCAAGTAGGTTCCCAAATCCAACAAGTGATCATGGTTCCAAGTTTGAGAAAGGGGAATGCAGTCAGGAAGAGGCTATTCATACTATTTTTTTAAAGAATAATATTGGAAAATCTAACTGTGTTCTCTCTCATAAGACAATTCAAGGTAGAAGTGTCTTATTTTGAAATAGTTGATTTCAACGGACCTTTCCCCTACAGAACTTAGCTAAAATCTCAAAGACACAAAAAAACATATTGTAGCAAAGATAAAAGTTTAAAGATATAGATAATAATGATGATGATCAAAAATCCAGTCACTGATCCCAACTTAGGTTGAAGGAGTAATTGATCAAATTGACCTGACCTAATTTGTGAATCTATATTTCCTTAAAAAAATTAGCTATGATAAGGAGGCAGGTATCATTGATAAAATAGGTGGGTATTAGTCTAACTCAGTACCATATCCTTGCAGGTATAAATCTACGGGAACAATAGTTGAAGCAAACATTATTTTTGACTTAACAGAAGATGGAGAGGGACCTGGTCCAATCTCATAGGTGAGTACCAAAAAAATATGCCTTACATATTTATATATTTTCTGTTTAAAATGGTCCTTATGTCCTCTCCTATATGAACAAAATTTTTCATTTCAAATCAAATATGAAGAGTCTCACCTATACAATCTGATGTGTCTATTCAAAATATTTCCTTTCAAATATCAAACAATCATTTCCTTAATTATAAAATCAAATTCTCTTATTTCACTTTCTTAAAAATTAATTTAGAGCATTCTTCTAAATCATTTCCTTTCTTAATCTAAATTGGTCTTTTCTTTTCCTCTCACAAATAATTAAAGTTGGTTGAAATCCCATCTTCTTCAAACCCCTTAGAAGAATTATCTTTTAATCATCCTTAAGAGTCACTAAGTTCATTACCCACCAGTCCTTCTCATAAAATTCTTGCAATCCTAGGTGAAACTGTTGCAGTCAAAATTTAAGCTCTGGTAAATGTCATGTTGAGTTAGTCTTGGAAGACTACTTATATAAAGTCTTTGGTTCTCTAATTTACCAAGATATTCCTTAATCTGAAAGACCTCTTTCCATTAAAAATTAGATTTCTCTAATGTTTCTCAAATCCAAATCCCCTCTAAAGAATTGAAAGGTACTAAAATTTTAGAAAACTTACAAGTACTTGGTTCCCCCTACTCCCTTAGATTAAAGCCTCGTATTTCCTAACTAGTTGATGAAGATATCCCTATAAAAAAGTCTGATCAATTTAACAGTTTAAATTGGATAGCTGAGAATTTACTCTTTCTTGCAAATGATTCCAAGGAAAGTTTAGTATGTACATAAGAGAAATAGAAGGAGAATAGTATTAGTTGACAAAGGATGGGGAATTTACATTACCTCCAAATGAGTATGATGAAGAGGATAATAATGAACAACCTCTTATTTGGAAAATAAAGAGACTAAAGGACAGTAAAGGAAAGGAAAAATGATTGACTTTTGTGTACAAGTTACAAGATCTTATTCCACCAGGGGGTTTGAAAAGAAATTGTTAGTAGATATTATGAAGGAAAGTAAGTCTTCTACCACTACAACAAAATGACTCAATAAATATATTGTTAAGAAGGAGGAAGATATTAAATATATGGAGGTTAGAGAATAAGAAGATATTTCTTTTGATGTTGTTATTGCAACTAAGAAGAGAAGATAAGAAGTTCATGTACTGAGAGGACCAGGTCCTTTGGTTCAAAGTCTATAAGCCTTGCAGGAATGAAACAAAAACATATTAATATTTAGTAGAAGAAAGTCTTTTAGGGAATTTATCTCAAGAATATAAAAACTAATAAAAAGAAAGAGTCATGTAATGAGCCCAAAAAATGAAAAAGGCGGAAGAAAAGAAAAATATGTCTAGAGAAAGGAGGTTTGAAAGCCTGGAAACACAAAAGGTGTTGTCAGGAAGTGTTTTTGACCCCAAGATCAGTGAGAAACCTAGGATAGTAAAGTTTGTAGAGTATGTAAGGCACTAAAGGATGGCTACATCTGCATAGGTTCCAGGAAAAGAAATAAGACTGGATGTTGAAACCTTAGGAGTAATTTTTAATGTACCTATTATAGCTGTGAGGATAGTTGTGAAGCAAAAACCCACAACTAAATTTATATTTGAGGCCTCAAAAATAAGTGGGACTTCAATAGCTGCAGTAAAGAAAATATTTTTAAAAAGTGAGTTTCAGCTGTTTTTTGAATTTATTAACTAGGTCATGCTGCCAAAATCAGAGAAAAAGATCATTACCTCTAGTGTTGATTTTTGTTTATTAGAATACCTGAGTATGTTTGAGTTGATAAATTTGCCTGCTCTAATGATAGAGCACATAAAGAAGGTAATCAATAAAAGAGAAGAGAAACATGGAATGTCTTATAGGTACTTTTTGATGTAGATCTTTAATTATTTTGGAGTGGTTGAGACTAGAGGAATACTAAGAATAGTCCAAAAAGATCAATCTAAGTACAATAGAGGAAAATGAATACATTGAAGGGAAAGTGGAAACTATGTCCCGGGTGTTTGAGCTAATAAAATTTTAAGAAAGGAAATAGTGGAGTTGGGAATTAAATTAGCCTCTTAGGATGGTGATAGAGAGCAATTGAAATTGAAAATTCAGCATTTATCTTCTGGGTGACCAGGTGCTTCTGAAGATCTTGCAGGAAAAAATGCTCAACTCACGGTCAAGGTTGCACAACTTACTAGTGAGGTTCAAGGACTAAATTCATAAGTAAAAAAAACTTACCAAATAGTTACTAGATTCCAAATGTTGTAGATCGTGCAAGAACAGAGATGTTGCTAAAATATCTCTCTCCCAAGCCGCCCTCTACCTGAGTCCTATCCTCCATGTATTAGTCTGTCAATTTTGTGTTAGTTTCTAGTTTATGCTTCTTTTATGTCCTTTGCAGATAGTTGTTCTATAATTTTTTAGTATATTGTAATTGTACTTATCATACTTAATAATCAACGAATTCTTAGTTATGTGCTTACTGTTTCATTTTTATTTTAAAATTGATCTTCATAATAGTGTTTCCCAATGGCTATGAGTTAACTAAAATGTGCTTATCTTTACTCTTAGTTTATTGTTTTACTTTTAAATGCCACCAAAAGGGAGAATATTGACTTCATGTGTTAAGGACCAAGTTTGTTAAGGTACTAGATGAGTATGGCATATTGATAGGGGGAAGTATAATGAGGCACAATGATTGGGGGAAGTGAATAAGTTAAGTTTTTGATACAAATGACAACAAGGAACCAGGTCCCTAAGTTGCATGATGACGGAAGCATGATGTTATATGATAAGGTTAACATTCATCTTCAGTAGTGGTAATCATACTGATTAATTGCGATGAATATGTATTGATGCTCAAAACTCTGTGTTTTCTTTGTCATCATAAAAAATGGTCAAAATTATTGCATCTTGTTTTGATGATGAGAAGTTTACTACAAGGGGCCAGGTCCCTAGATATTCAAGGCTAAAATACAACTGTCACACATCTGTACATTTTTGTCGTCTTATGCAACAAATTGCACAGGTACTGCTTTTACTATTTAGGACACTTGGTCCAATTATATTGCAACCCTAATCATCATTCAAAGAGAAAAGAAAAAGTCTGATTCTCTATCAAGTAGTTTTTTCAAAAACAGAAAGTTAAAGAGTGAAAGAAAGGCAAAAACTCAATTTTAACATTGCTCAAGTTCTTATTTCTTGTGTGCTAAAATAGCAAACATTCTTTAATCCAATATAGGTTTATAACTGAATTACTCACTCTCTAAGAGTAATGCTTTTTTATTTATTTTTTTAGAGTGCTTTACGTAGATACCTAAGATTAAAACTGGTTAGAGTTAACAAGTGTTGAGGAGTCTTGGTAGAGCTATCAAGTTGAGATTATAGTAGAGTTACTATAAGTAGGAGGATCCTAGAGTTAGGTTCAAGTTCGAGTTTATAATAAAAAGGTTGATTATAGTGAACTTTTGAGAGCTTATGAGGGCAAGACATGGTTTTTCCTTCTTTGATCAAGGAGGTTTCAACAATATATATGTTGTTCTTTACATTTCGTGCACTATGTTGTTTCTCTGTTGGTTTACTATATTTTTGCTTGTGACTAATTTAGAGAGACCTGGTTCCTTAGTGTGTGGTGCAACCCCCATAATTCCAATAGGATATGATCATGACTTATCCTAATCTATGAGTTTTCGGGATAGAAAGGTAATTATAACACCTCGAGTCTATACCCCGGATGCTACACAGTGCTTACGGCCCGAAAGGACCACTAGCTTACCCATGACTGGTACCTGCTATGAGCACTGAATAATAACAACACTACAATAATAATATAACTGAAATAAGTGCAAAAGTTAGGCTGAAAATGCCACAAGGTTCATAACTGAAAGACCAATACTGAATAGTGAAAGCTGAATACTGAAAACTTAAACATCCATCTGAAATACTCTAGTCTAAAAGCCTCTAACTATAAGAATTATGGAGTTGATAGGACAAGACCCCAACTAACACTAACTACTTAAAACTGTACTGAAATACTAAAATAATACTCTATACTTGAACTATAAGGACTCACCACTACGTATGTTGTTGATAGGCTAGAATGTTAAGTACGGTCAGGAGCTCATGCGTCTGAACCTATTATATAATAAATCATAGGACAAAAGAAATGTATGCATCAATACTTTGAATGTACTGGCACTCTAAGTGAGAGGCTGGTGTGCATAGGTTCATATGCATGAAAAATAACTGACTGAATAACATGAGCATAATTGAATGAGAGATCATGCATGGTTACATAAATTATAACTGAGATCACGTTTGCACTGGTTACTAAGTTCTGAATATTGAATAACTTATATCTGAGTTTCCTAATACATCAATACTTATAATCGAGTGACTATGTCTGAAAGTCCTGATTGATAACTGGTAAACTATTTCTGAAAGTCCTAATTCTGTAGAACTAAACTGTGTTCTATACTGAGAAGGGTAACTATATCTGATAGTCTTGATTTTTTAGAATTGAACTTAGTTCTATGCTGAGACTGAAACTAAAACTAAAACTATAAGGGGTAATTATCTAACCGATATTCCCCTCTCAAAATGGATTGGTGTCCAACTTGATCCAAGATGAAAGGGTATCAGTATCATACCATGGGTAAAATAAGCTATGAGTTAACCCTCTCTGATACGAAGCTCTTTCTTCAAACCTCACTGGTAGGAAAACTCATACGATATATATCAACCCTAGTCTGGCAGGAAGATATCTCAGCCTATACTGACTACGTAGATCTATAACATGGGGATTGCTACCAAGGGTCAAACCCTATGTTGGCACGAAAGCCCCTATCCCTTGGTTCACTCAATGCTGAATCCTACTCCCAACTAAATAGACACTAATCTAATTTATAGTCGATACTAGGCTTAACTGAACTATTACTGATCGTACTGTCTAATTGAACTGAATTGAGTTCACTAGTTTCCGCTAACTGATAGAGTACTACTGAATCTGGTTAACTTACTTAGTTCACTAAGTTTTGAACTGAATACTGAAATAAGACTATGATTTATTACTGAGTACTACTATTTGTAACACTACCGAGACTGTTCCATAACTATTGTAGCTCTAGGTAAACAACTAAATTTTTGGGTATTGAATACCCCCAGTACTCGATAGCATGAAAATTAAAGCATAGAGTAAACTTGAAAAGTATAACACTGTGTACTTGTTCATAAATCATCCATAGAGATATTTTATCAAACACTTGCAAGGCATAAGTTTACACACATACTAGCATGTCATAATTTTTCCCCATTTAGTTCACATGAGGACATTAACAAATACTTGGGGAGCACCAACATGCATATGATACTAAACAACATATAGGCATCATAACATCAATTCCTAAATTCACAAATTTAATGGCTTCAACATAAATTCACATGATACTACATACATGATAATCAATTCCATATGAAACTTGTAATAAACCATGGATTAGAAACCCAATTAACATTATAATCCTGAATACACTTATATCCAATCATTGAAATCATGAAATCAATCTACTGGAATTTTTAAGAGAGTTTCTTGGACTCCAAGAGTTAAAGGAACCCTTGTATGAACACTTCACATACCTGAGTATTTGAATTAATGAAGGTTTATGGTTGCTTCTTTAATCTTAACCTTGAATTAGAATCCGTAGGGTTTTGTTCTTGAGTAATTTAGAAAATAGTAAGTCGATTTTTCCTCTAAAGGGGCTAAATCCCTTTTTTTAGAGACAGATAGACGTGAAAAAATGACCCAAATACCCCTAAGGGCATGGCTTTTAATGACTAAAAACTGGCCTAGCAAAGCGCAGACTAACGTGTCGCGTTGACGAGATCAACGCAATGGATAGCGCATCATGTTAAGTTCGTATTGGTTCACTATTCATCGATGCGATAGGAGATGCGATGCATTGAGATCACACCAATACACTGGTTTGGACTTCCAAACGTATTTCAAACGATGTTTGAAAAATCTGTAACTCATCTGAGAACACCTACTGACATTCCTGATCATGAAGCAACTTAAAGATTGACATTTAATGGTCGTAAGGGTCATAAAATAAGATCACTAGGTATGAAGGCTAAAATAACTCTTACTATGAATACTAAGCTTAAATTTTCTAAGATTGGTACCCCTTAACAAGCTTTAAAGGAGTGGATTGTTCTTGGGATTTTGTGAGTCTTACAAAATCCACCACTTAGGAACATTCATCCTCGAATGAGACTAACAAACATGGGAGAACTTATAGACTGAAAGTACATACAAGACATGCACAAATGAAGCATGACTTCATGGCTGAGACTACTGATATACTGAATTATCATACTGAACATGCATAATTGATGCATGATTTCATAACTGATATTACTCATAAGCTGAGTTTATATACTGAACATGCATATCTAATGCATGGTACATGATCGAACTGATTCATGAATGCATGACTGTGTATGTAATGTTACTTAATACCAAGTTGGTAAATACATCTAAACATGAAACTTATTAAATTTAAGGAAAACTGTTACCTTGAGCCGAGTCTGAGCTTGTGAGGAAGAGGTGAGGATACTTGGTCCACATATCTGCTTCTGCTTCCCAAGTTGCTCCGTCAATGGACTTTTTCCGCCAAAGAACTTTGACTAGAGGGACTTCTTTGTTCCTCAGTCTGCGAATCTAATAATCAATGATTTTTACTAGAATTTCCTCATAAGAGAGGATGTTCTGAACATCTATACCCTCTATAGGGACTACAACTATTGGGTCACCTATCCATTTCTTTAGCAAGGAGAAATGAATCTGAAGGAAACTAAAGCTCGTAAATTACCTTTCCAAAATGGATAAGAATTCATTAAGGACTGATATAGCGAGGTCTGAGCTTCCCCTTCTTACCAAACCTCTTCACTCCTTTCATAGGAGAGGTTTTCAAATACACATAGTCTCCAATCTAAAGCTCAAGATCCTTTTTGTCTTCTCTAAGCTATCATAGGCCTTTCCCTAATCAACTAAACTATTTCTAAGGAATCAAATACAAAGTTAAGCCCTACCACTATAGCCTCACATACTTTAAATGAACCAATGGGAGATCTACATCTCCTCCCATAGAGCACCTTAAGCGAAGCTATCTGAATACTCAAATAGTAACTGTTATTATACGTAAACTCAATCAATGGCAACTGGTTATCCCAACTGCCTTTAAATCCAATGGAGCATACTCTTAGCATATCTTCTAGAGTATGGATAGTCCTTTTTGCTTGGCCATCTTTTTGAGGGTAAAAAGTTGTATTAAGGTGAACTTGGCTACCAAGACCCTTTTAGAAGGTTTTACAGAAATGAGAAGTAAATTTCGTACCTCTATCTAAGATGATGGATATCGAAACTCTATACAATCTGACCAACTCCCAAACATAGATATTGGCATAATCCTCGTCTAAATAAGAGAAATAGATTGGTAAGAAATGAGCTGACTTGGTCATCCTGTCTACAATAACCCAAACTTAATCATATGGATGATGAGTATGGGGCAAACCCATCACAAAATCCATGTTCACTTCTTCCTATTTCCATCTGGGAATACTGAACTCTTACATGGTCCTACTAGGCTTTTGATGTTCAATCTTAACTTGCTAACATGTTTAGCATTTAACTGCAAACTCTAAAATATCTCTCTTCATCCTACTCCACCAATAGACTTCTCCCAAGTCAAGGTATATCTTAGTGGCCCCTGGATGAAAAGAGTAGCATGAACCATCATTTCTGCAAAAATTTGCTACCTTAAGTCATCTACACGTAGCATACATAGTCGACCCTGGCAATGCAACACACCATCTCCCCCTTGGGAGAAAAACTCCACTTTCTGATCTCTAACTAACTCTTTTAACTTAACTAGATTGGGATCTCTATCCAACTTTTCCTTGACCTCAAAAACTAGAGATAATTCTATGCTATTCTGCACCCATACACTACCTTCTGTTGAATCGACTAAGCACACACCTAGTCGAGCAAGCTAATGATCTTCCTGAACTAACTTCTTTTTATAATCTTCCACGTGAGAAACACTACCCATAGACATTCTACTGAGAGAATCAACAACTACATTGACCTTGCCTGGACGATACAGAACACTCATGTTGTAGTCTTTTAAAACTCCAACCACCTTCTCTGACAGAGGTTTAGCTTTTTCTGAGAGAACATATATAGGAGGAACTTATGGTCTGTGAATGCATCAATATGTATCCTATATAAAAAGTTCCTCCAAATCTATAAGGAAAATATTATAGCTGCTAAATCAAGATCCTGAGTGGGGTAGTTCTTTTCATGGGGCTTAAGATGTCTAGATGCATAGGCTATTACTTTACCTCTCTGCATCAAAACACACCCCAAACGAACTCTGGAGGCATCATAATATACCACAAACTCATCTGAACTATCTGGTAGAGTAAAAATTGGAGTTGTAGTGAGTTGAGTCTTCAACTCCTGAAAACTCTTCTCATAAGAATCTGACCACTATAATTTAACTTTCTCTTTAGTCAATTTGGATATAGGGGATGCAATAGATAAAAATCTTTCAAAAAACCATCGATAATAGTCGGCCAATTTGAAGAAACTCTGAATATCAGATTAAGAGATAGGTTTGGGCCAGTTTCTTACTTCTTTGGTCTTTTGAGGATCCACTCTAATGCCATCACCAGAGGCTATATTTCCAAGGAAAGCTACTGACCTTAGGCAAAATTTGAACTCATAGAATTTGTCAAAAAATTGATCATTTTATAGAATCTATAACACTATTCTAAGATGGTCAGCATGATCATGGTCATAACAGAAGTAGACAAGAAGGTCATCAATCAAGACTATGATGAACATATCTAAGTACTACTTGAACACACGGTTCATAAAGTCCATGAAACTTGCTGGGGTATTGGTGAGACCAAATTACATGACTAGGAATTTGAATTGGACATACCTAGTTCTGAAAGCTATTTTTGGAATGTCACATTCTCTGACTTTGAGCTGATGATAGCCTGATTTAAAGTCTATCTTAGAAAAGTAACTAGCACCCTGAAGCTTGTTAAATAGGTCATTGATTCTGGGAAGTGGATACTTGTTCTTGACCGTGACTTATTCAACTGATGGTAATCTATAAAAATTCTAAGAGAACTATCTTTCTTACATACGAATATAATTGGTGCACCCCAAGGGGATACACTAGGTCTGATGAATCCCTTATATAGAAGATCCTTCAACTGTTCTTTTAATTCTTTAAGTTCTGCTAGAACTATTCTGTATGGAGAAATAGATATGAGTTGAGTATTTAGAAGAAGGTATATTCCAAAGTCAATTTCCCTCTAAAAAAAAACTCCGAGAAGATCTTCGGGAAACATATCTAGGAATTCATACACTATTGGAACTAAATGAAGACTTTGAGTATCAAAACTAGAATACTTGACTCAAAAAAGATGCTAGACACACCTACTAGACATCATTTTTTACGCCCTTAGATAAGAAACAAGTTGCCCCCTAAGTTCTGAGGTACTAACCTTCCAGCCTAATACAGGTTCATTTAGAAACTGAAATTGGACAATTTGGTTTCTGCAGTCAAGTGAGGCATAGCATGAATGAAGAAGATCCATGCGATAATGACATCAAAATATGCCATCTTTAATTCTACTAAGTCTGTTGAAGTGACTTTTCTGAGATACCATGAATGGACAGTTCCTGTATATCCGCCGGACTATGATAGATTTACCCACTGGGGTAAAGATTGATAAATGCTCCACTAGTATTTTGGGATAGACTCTAAAGTCAACAACTTTATATAGAGATACAAAGGATGAAGAAGCTCCTAGATCTAGCAAAGCATAAATATGCAAATGATAAACTTGTAACATACCAGTGAACAAATCACGAGAACTCTCCTCATCATGTTGGGACTGAAGTACATAGAGTCTATTTGGGTGTTGCCCACTAGTAGCACTAGAAGTGTCACCCTACTGATTCTGGCGATCGAACTGAGATGGGGGATGATTAGGCTGACTATGCGAACCAACCTGATGACACTATCTGACCCTGTAGCCTGGCTTGCCAGATTCAAAACATCTATCACTGCCAACTCTACAGACACCTTGATGGTTTCTATCACACTTTTGGCAGAGAGGATTTGTTCGAGCACTGCTAACCCTACCTTGGGGTTTATGGCCTAATGCCCTACCTCTATTGTCATCTCTAAATTTTGGTATTGGAGTACTGGCTGAGGATGGAGCTAGAAATGAAGATTTTTGGTGGAACTGAGAATGGTTTCAACCCTCTAAATTAGGTTGAGTAAAGTTGAAGCTACCTATTCCAGTAATTTTGTTCTCCCTCTCATTATCTTTATTCTTGGCCTCCTCTATTTATTGAGCGTAGGCCATAAAACTGGATATTTCAATCTCCTTAATCAACATTGCAGTCCTACTGATCTTAGATATTCTATCTGCTACCATATGAGGGGAATATTTAGCTAACTGAGTAAACTTGAGAGAATACTCTTGTACTGTCATGTTTCCTTGCTTCAAATTAATAAACTCCTAAACGTTCACTTTTTTTAACTCTAGCGGGAAGAACCTATCCAGAAAAGCAATAGAAAACTCCTCACATTTTATGGGCTCTACATCTGTGGCCCTCTCTGCTTTCCACTATTTGAACCATGAGTGAACCATATCCTATAACTGATATACGGCCAACTTAGCACTCTCACTAGAAGTCACCCCCATAATATTTGTTACTTTCTTCACCTGATCAAGAAATTTCTTTGAGTCCTTATTTAACTTCAACCTGGAAAAAATGGGAGGGTTTATTTGGGAGATGTACTAAATCCTGGCTGCAGTAATATTGCCCATTGGTTGGCCAGAATGGTACTGGGCATTCATTCTGGGCTGCCACAGAATGAGCTATGGTTATGAAAGCTGCTCTAAATTCTGCTAAAAGATATGCTCGTCTAGAGGATCTAGCTGGATGCGCTGAGTTGCTGACTGTTCTCCCGTTCCTCTTCCCTTAGTACTTTTTGGAGGTATGTTCTATAAATGGTAGGGGAAAGGATTATACTAAGGGTTTAACTGGAGCTTATGCACACTAGAACGACATGAATACTGAAAGAAGGAAACTTTTCCTGAAATATCTAATAACCTCTTATCCATAAGTATGGCGTGCTACATACCCATGCACAAGACTCTACTAGTCATAAATTTTAGACTTTCTAGGACTGTATTGAACCTTAGGCTCTGATACCATGTTTGTAATGCCCTGATTCTGTACCCCAGATGCTACATGGTGCAAGCGACCCCGAAGGAACACCAACTAACTCATGACTATTACCTACAATGAGCACTAAATAACAATAACTGCAATAATAATATAACTAAAATAAGTGCGGAAGTTAGACTATAAATGCCATAAGGTTCATAATAAAAAGACCAATACTGAGTACTAAAAGATGAATACTAAAAACTAAAACATCCATTTGAAATACTCTAGTCTGAAAGCCTCTAACTGTCTAAATTATATAGTTAATAGGACAAGCCCGCAACTAACTCTAACTACTAAAAAAATATACTAAAATGCAAAAATAATACTCTATCCTTAAACTATGAGGACTCACAACTAAGTCTGCTATTGATAGGATGGAATCCTAAGTATGGTCAGGAGCCCATGCGTTTGAACCTATGATATAAAACATCATAGTGAAAAAAAAGGGTATGCATCAATAATTTAAATATACTAGTATTCTAAGTGAGGTAGGCTGATATGTATGGGTTCATATGCATGAATAATAACTGACTGAGTAATAAGAGCATAAGTGAATAAGAGAACATGCATGGTTATATAAATTATAAGTGGAATCACGTTAGAACTGGTTACTTAGTTCTGAATACTGAATAACATATTTTTGAGTTTACCAATACTATAATACTAATAATTGAGTGACTATACCTGGCAGTCCTGATTGATAAATAGGTGACTATTTCTGATAGTCCTGATTCTGTTGAACTGAAATGAGTTCTATACGAAGTTGGGTAACTGTATCTGATAGTCCTAATTCTATAGAACTTAAATAAGTTCGATACTAAGACTGAAACTAAAACTAAAACTATGTGAGGTAATTATCTAACTAACATGCCCATCTCTGGATGGATTGGGGTTCAACCTGTAACCCCAATTGGAAGGGTGTCAGTACCGTGCCATGAGTATAAACAAGCTGTGAGTTAACCCTCTCTGACAAGATACTCTTTCATCAACCCTTGCTAGAAGAAACACTCGTATAAGATATATCAACCCTAGTCTGGTAGGAAGATATCTCAACCTACATTCTCTACATAGTTCTGTAACAAAGGGAGTACTACTAAGGGTCAAATCATATGCTGACAGGAATGCCCTCATCCCTGGGTTCGCTCGGTGCTGAATCCTACCCTACTGAATAGACATTGAACTAATTTCCAGTCCATACTAGGTTTGACTGAACTATTACTAATTGTACTATCTAACTAAACTGAACTGAGTTCACTTGGTTATACTAACTGGCAGAATACTACTGAATCTAGTTAATTAACTAGGTTCACTGAGTTCTAAATTGAATACTTAACTGAGACTTTGACTAAATACTCTGTACCACTATTTGTAACTCTACTAAGACTGTTCTATAACTACTGTAGCTCTAGGTAAAAAGCTACAATTTTAGGTATTGAATACGCTTAAGACTCTATAGCATGAAAAGTAAAGAATAGAGTAAACTTGAAAAGCATAACACTGTGCACTTGTTCATATGTCATCGATAGAGACATTTTATCAAACACTTGTAAGGCATAAGTTTACACATCTACTAGCATGTAATGATTTTTTCCCATTTAGTTCATATGATCACTTTAACAAACATTTGGGGAGCACCAATATGGACATGATACTAAACAACATGTCGGCATCATAACATCAATTCCCAAATTCACAAATTCAATGGCTTCAATATAAATTCACATGATACTACATACATGATAATCAATTGCTCATGAAACTTGTAATAGAGCATGGATTAGAACCTAATTAACATTATAATCATGAATACACTAAAATCCAATCATGAAAATCATAAAATTAATCTACTTGGAGTTTTAAAAGAGTTACTTGGACTCCAAGGGCGGAAGGAACCATTGGATGAACAGTTCACATACCTGAGTACTTGAATTAATGAAGGTTGGTGGTGAGTTCTTGAATCTTAAACCTTGAAATAGAAGCCCTAGGGTTTTGGTCTTGAGTACTTTTGTGAATAGAGAATGAATTTTGCCTCTAAAGTGGATAAATCTCATATTTTAGGGCTGATGGACAAGGGAAAATAACTAAAATACCCCCAAGGACGTGGCTTTTAATGACTAAAAATTGTCCTAGTGATACGTAGACTGATACGCTAAATCAATGGGATCAATGTTATAGATGACATGCCGCGTCGAGTTTGCATCAGTTCACTGGAAATTGTACTGGAAGCTAGGGGAAATATTCATCGATTCAATAGGTGATGTGGTGCATCGAGATCACTTTAATACACTAGTTTGGACTCCTAAAATTTCTTTAAATGATGTTTGAAAATTTTGAAACTCATCTGAAAACACCTACTAACATTCCTGATCATAAAGCAACTTAAAGATTGATATTTAATGGTTGTAAGGTCGGAAAATAAGATTTCCAACTTTGAAGGCTAAAATAACTCTAAGTACAAATACTTAGCTAAAATTTTCTAAGTCTGAGACCCCTTACCAAGCTTTAAAGGACTGAATTAAGCTTAGGATTTTGTGGGGTCTTACAGTAATTGACCCTCAAGGTGAAATACTTATCTTACTTATAGGATCCTATCACCTTAGTTTGGTAAACTATTAGGCATGGTTTGGACTAATGAACCTTGAGTCTAATACTTACTATATTACTTAGTGAATTGTGATAGTTTTCCCAAATTATGTTTTTATGATTATGTCGGATGTATATATATATGCCCTAGGTTGCTAGCCTATTAGGCATGGTTGGGACTAATGAACCTTAAGTATAATACTTACTAAATTACTCAGTGAATTGTGATTGTTTTCTCGATTTATGATGTTATGATTATGTCGAAAATATATTAGATATTTGGAATTTAGATGCTTACAATCATATTGTTTGAATACTTGTTATGGAATGCACAAATTTGGTACTTTCAAGCTCAATAAAATTGTAAATAGTATGATTCAATCTAAAATATGATTTTACTAATATTTTTTCCTAAAAAAGAATTTATTTCCACTTTTTACTTTTAATACATATTCTTTATAATGAGAATCATACCATCTTTGTGAATAACTTATGAGCCTTTGTTACTAAAAATGTCTTTTTAGAGATTTAACCAAGATAGATTCTGGTCTACAGTTTTGCTACTACTATTTACCTCGATTGAGAGATTTTTCAACCCTTTCTACACTTTTATGATGATTTAGTCTCAAAGTTTACCCCAAATAATATATTTACAAACTTATATTCTTTTAGCCATAATTCTTTACTATGCATTTATATGTATATATATATCTCTGGTACTATATGGAGTAGATTGATGATGATGATAGTTATTTAAAATCCTAGATTGGGCCAAGTTAGTGTATACAGGTACTCTCAAACCCACCAGGGGAACCTTCATACATAAGCTATCTTGCCATAGAAGAGAGGTTGTTATAGGTCCTACCTTTACAAGTTGTTGAGCTAGAGAAGGTGTTTACATTGGGTTACATTATGGTACTAAGATCAATTATGTTATCATTGTTTATACTTTGCATTTACTATTGGATACACATTACTATTAGCAGTATGTACCTATATTTATTAGCCTTATGGGGTTGCATAGGTATAGGTGATGAGTATTGCTTGAGGTGTATTATGTGTTGATTACACATTTTGTGATATGATGTTCAATTTAAGTATTATTTATTCGGGCTGGCCAGTTACTATATTGTGTTATTACTATGATTAGATCATGGCAGGTTGATTACTGGACTTGTACTAAGATTTGAGGTATCATTGTGATTTCCTTCTTTATAATTGCTTTATTATGGATAATTATCTCATGCTTAGACTAATGAAGGAGAGATTTTAATTATGTTAGCACTAGTTCCTACTATGATTAGGAAGCCTTAAGATTTTAGTATTACTTGGGTTGCACTTGTGAGTTAGCATTGTTTATGTATACGTATCTATCTATATGTAGTTATAGTGTTAGCATATATCCATAGTTTTTTCATTTGATCATGTTGTATATCGCATTCCTTGGCCTTGTATGCTAATATTTATGCTTCTCCAGTTCTTTATTTATATATTGGCTAGTGATATATGGTCTAGTGCTTAGGTCCCAGAGTATGACTAGAATTGGATAGTTGATCCTTATTGTTTATTGAAACATCCAAGAATGTGGTCATTAAAAAATCCATAAGTTTTGAGATTACTGCCAAACCAATGACTCACCTTACAAGCCAAAGAATCCAAATCATCGTCTGACCAGTAAGTGGTGCCTATTCTGCTATCCTAATTATGTCTAGTGCTTATGAGTTATAAAGACTTTTGGTGTCCAAATCATAGGGTTACCAATTTTTACACCAAATGTGTCTGCCTTGGTTACGACTAAGACCCTACGAGTCATATGGTCTCTTGATGAGTCATATGATGTGAGTCATAAGGTTATTAGAGAGAGGTCCCTCTTCTACTTTCCATACTAGGATTCATGGTAACAAGTCATAGTGAGTCCTTACAATTCGTATAGTGACCCGTAGTCACTGGCGATAGTTATTCAATCATTTTATTAATGTCACTCAGGATCTTTCCCTTTATAATAAGTTAGATCCACGTACATAAGACACCTTGGGGCCATTATTATAAAAAAATCAATTATTAACATACTCGTTAAGTTTCTCAAATTCCCTATTCAAAGACAAGGTTAAGGTTTTAATAAATTGGTCATCAAGGGCTCTAAGGGTGATTTCTTATTAAATTTTCTTGGTGATTAAGGCATTTATATCTATCCTTAAACTTGTGTTTTCATATTAACATGAATTGGTTTACTATTCACATGATTTTAAGATAATTCTTTTAAAAATGGGTTGAGGGTTTTAGATGTAAATTGGTTAAATATTTCTCCTTTGATTATTATGTATTTATTTTACATAGAATTGATTATTGTGAACTCATTAGGGTGTATGGGAGTGATTAATGAAATATGTGTAAAAGGATTCCTCAAATTTTAAAACAATGGAACTAGGGGTACAAGGATTCCCCAAAATAATTAGATTTGGTATTGAAATTGATGAGAACCCCAACCCATTTGCATAATTGGTTTTATAATGTGATTAATCATTTGTCTTTGCCTACTTTTCTTAAAGCTAATGCTTTGTATGAATGGCTAAACAGAACAAAATTATCTTGAAAACCTTGCATGGTATAAGTAATTCCCCAGGTTGATTTTAATAATGGATTCTAGGTACAAGGATTCCTCAGATAATTGGCTTAATGATATTTTCTTGCAAGCTATAGTTGGTATGAAAATCCGCTTGATAATGTCTTAATGATTGACTCCTTGAATTAATGAATAGGTTAGTTTCTAACTGTTTTAATTTGGCTTAAAGAGGGTCATGAGTTAACCGTGAAGATGTGAGTCCCAAAGGACTGATACTTGTAACTTTTATTTACCGACATAAGGGTTGGTCTTAATGACCATATGATTTTCTCATAGGATGTTCATTTGTATCATAGATGGTGTAGGGTATGTAATTCCTTGGCCTTTTTAGATATCTATGGTTCGTACAGCTAACACACACTTGGGCCCAACATAGGGGTGATAGCTAGACCCATATAACCCATGGGATAGTTTTAGGATGGTCAAGATACATAATCTAGGTTAAGGTTTTTAAATCTCTTGCTAACCATTATTCCCTAGACCAATATGTGATATATATAGTACATTGATTTTAAATGGTTTTAAACTATTGATCATGGTATTATTTTACCCCATATCCTTGAGTATATGCTGGCACCCAACCTACTAACCATTAGCAAACATTGTATCCCCACGCAATGCACGGTCTGAAGGTACTTATACTTTCCCTGCATATTGATAGATGATTCCATAGTTGTTTGTATGCCAGCTTGAAGTAGTGAGCCTCCTTCTTTTAGAAGGATTATTAATTTTTTGTTTAATATGTTATAGACTATTTTCTTTTTTGGATTCAGTTTAGCTATCATGGGGGCTGTTCTGACTTAGGCGGATGATTGGTATTGTTTAAAGGCTTTGTGTATTACTTTGGTTGGGTTGTTTATTGATATTCTCATACACTTTTGAGCTTGTATTTTCTATCATGTTATCTGTTCCAAATTCATCCAATATTAGGTATGCTATGTTCTTTTTGGCTAGACAACGGGGGTGGTCCTTAGTTGTCAGTTGAATTAAGATTCTCATCATGTATAAGCCCTCATTTGGGTCATTACAAAGTTAATATCAAATCCTAGTTTTCGTATCAATGGGTATCCATAATGTCGTTTCTAGTTGAGTCTCTTTTATGGGTATGTAGCATACTAATCTTATAAGAGAGACGCTATGAGGCATTTAGAAATATTTCTCCTTCTTGTGTTTAATTTTAGGCTGTAGAGCATAGGATGTCGAAATCTCTTCTAATTCCTATTTTTTTGTATTTCATTCTATGCCTCCTTAAAGATCTTATGCCTGTGGAAACTCTTCTATCTCACCTTAAGATAATGAGGATGGAAATCGTTCTGCTTATAGAGTTAAGATCCATCCTAGGATCCTAACCCCTGATTCTACTACCTCTCTAGAATTCCACTATCCCCTATCAGTTGTCTTCGGGCTTCTTAAGTTGATAATGACCTGCCATACCACCAAAAAGAGATATTACTACTGCCAAGTTTCACCATTTAATTTATCTGTTGACCCAATTGGTGATATCTCAGTCGGGTCTAGTTGGTACTGCTATGAGTTTTTTTAAGGTTACTAGTGTTAGAAAATTTATAAGACTCAATCCTCTGACCTTTACTGGCTCTAATGTTGAGGAGGATCCTAAAGTGTTCATACATGAGATGGAGAGGATCTTCCAAATTATGCATGCTTCTAACTCTGAAGGTGTGGAATTTTCCGCATATTAGTTAAAAGATATGGTATATCAAAGGCATGATGAGTTGAAATAGTATATGGCTGATTATACAGAGTTACTATCGTGGGATGATTTTTCTAGTACTTTTCTTGATTGTTTATTTCCTCGAGAGTAGAGAGAGGCCAAAGCTAAGGAGTTTATGAATCTAAAATAGGGTATTATGAATGTGAAGGGGTATGCCCTAAAATTTTTTTAGTTTTTTGCTATGGTCTAGAGTTTCTATCTTCTATGAGGGTAGGATAAGGAAGTTTGCTTCTGGGTTGTCTCGACACTTAGTTCTAGAGTGCAAGGCTGTATTGCTGAATAAAATAATGATATCTCATGGATTATGGTGAATATACAATAGGTCTAAGAGGAAACTAAGAAGCAAGAAGATATAAGAGAGAGGCAAAAAAAGTGGTATACATATTTTGAGTAGTGTAAAGGTCAACAGAATATCAGTAGAGATAGAAGGCAATGGTTTGAAAAGAATTAGGAAAGCTCTAAATCTTATTCGATGGCTAGTGCCCCTTAACCTACGCAATCCAGTGATCAAAGTTTCCATTAATATTATTGGGCTAGGACATAGGGTGACTAGTCTCAGGCCAGCGAATCTTAGTCAGCCCCGTCCTATCCTTTGTGTCAATTTTATGGTCAGTCATATAATAGTTTCTATAGTTAGAAGAGGAACTGGTGTTTCAATTATGGTCAACCGGAACATATGCAGAGGAATTGTCCAATGGGTAAGATTACTTTTGGGGCTTGTAAAGTCCATGTGACTATGTTATTAGCTCCAGAATTGAAGGATGCCACTTCTAGTATTGGCACTGGTCGAGATGATCTGTATGATCTTGGTACCCGCCAGTAATCTAAGGCATCCCCTAGTGTCGTCACTAGTACATTGCGACTATTTTCCAATGGTGTGTATTATTTACTTAATTTGGGGTATATAATTTCTTATGTGGCTATATATATTAATTTGGTCCTGAGTTTATTCCTAATCCCGTGTCTATTTCTGCCTTGGTGCATGACTATATTATGGCTAGAAAGATCTACAGGGGTTTCTGGTATTTATCTTTAGTAGCAAAATCTTGGTATATTTTATAGAGTCGGAGATGTTGGATTTGATTTTACTATAGGATGGATTGGCTCCATCGTGTTATGCATCTCTTTGTAAGACCCGAAAGGTGAATTTCCAATTCCTGAATGAACTAGTAATTGAATGGGAAGGGAGTTCCCTAGTAACAAAGAGGAGGTTCATTTCTTATTTATGATGTAGATAATTAATTTCCAAGGGATGTCTGTATCATCTAGTTTATGTTAAAGATTTTAACTCATAGGGTCCTTCATTGCAATATATCCCTATAGTCAATGAATTTTCTAAAGTGTTTCTTGAAGATCTTCCTAGTATTTTTCTCATCAGGAAATAGACTTTGGGATTGATCTTTTATTAGATACCCATCCTAGTTGTATACAGTCCTAATAGAATGGCTCGAATTAAGTAGAAAAAACCTAATGAGCAGCTGAAAGATTCTCTCGAAAAGGGTTTTCTTTTCCTTAGTGTTTCCTTGTGTGGAGCTCTGATACTCTTTGTTCATAAGAAGAATAGGTCCTTCCAAATATGAATAGATTACTGTCAGTTAAATAAGGTGACAATGAAGAATAAGTATCCTCTTCCTAGGATTGATGAACTGTTTGACTAGCTTCAGGGTGCTAAGTAGTTTTCTGGAATTGTTCTTTATTTGGGTTATCATCAGTTAAAGATTAGGGAAGTGGATATCCTTAAGACTTCTTTTCATACCTAGTATGGTCATTTTGAGTTTTTTTATATGACTTTTGGTTTGACTAATACTACCATGGCATTTATGGATCTTAAGAATTGGGTGTTCCATCAATTTTCGGACATTTATCATTGTGTTTATTGATGATATCTTAGTGTATTCAAAAAGTGAAAAGTATTATGTCAATCACCTCCGTATACTATTGTAGATACATAAGGATCCTCTTTTGTATGCTATGTTTAAAATGTATGAATTTTGTATGAATGAAGTTACTTCTATAGGTCTTGTTATTTCTAGTGAGGGGATGCTGGTTGATCCACAAAAAGTTATAATGGTTAAGAAGTCACCTAAAGTCATGGCTCAGACTGATATTTATTACTTATCGGGTTTAGCTGGCTATTATAGGAGATTTGTGGAGAGTTTCTCATCAATTACTTCTTTGTTAATGAAATTGACTCAAAAAAGGTAAAGTTTCTAAGTTCGGATGCTTGTGAGGGTAGTTTTGAGATATTGAAGGATAAGCTGACTTCTACTTCTGATTAGACCCTACCTCAGGGTACCGATGTTTTATTATTTATTATGATGTATCCCATATGAGATTGGGTTATGTTCTGATGCATCATGGCAAAGTTATAGTGTATGCTTCTAAAAAGCTAAAGGTGCAAGAGAAGAATTATTCCATTTGCTATATGTAATTGTTGGATATGGTGTTTGCACTACACTAAAGATCTGGCATCATTATTTATCTAGAGTTAAAGTAGATATCTTCCCAGATCATAAAAGCTTGCAGTAGTGTTCACCGAGAAGGAGTTGAATCTCAGGCAAAGGAGATGGCTTGAGTTGCTCAAAGATATGAAATGAGTCTCCATTATCATCTAGGTAAAGCTAATGTGGTTGTTAAGGCTTTTAGCAGGTTATCCATTGCAAACTTTTCTCATGTTAATAAGTATAAGTAAGGGTTAGTGAAGGATATTCACCATTTAAATAATCTGGGAGTTCATCTCTTGGACTCTAAGGATGGTGGTGTAATTATTCAAGAGGTGGTGAAGTCATTTATTGGTGCTGAGGTGAAGAAGAAATAGGTTTTGATCATATTTTGATGCAGATCAAGTATTATATGAGTCAACAGATGGTTATGACTTTCGAGATTAGAGGTGATGGTGTCTTTAGGTACCATAGCATACAGTGTAATCCCATTATTAATGGGCTGCAAAATAGAATCTTACATGAGGTTCATGAGTTGAGGTACACTTTTCATCTTGGTTTGACGAAGATGTACCATGACTTAAAGAATATCTATTGGTGGAATAACATAAAAAGGGGTGTGTCCAATTTTTTTGCTAAATGCATGGTGTGTCAGCAAGTGTATGTGGAACACTTGAGGCCGTGTAGATTTTTTAAATAAATTGAGTTTCCTATGTGGAAGTGGGAGGTACCTACTATCGATTCTGTTAGAATTAGTTTTGACTCAATTTGGGTCATCGTGGATAGGATGACAAGACTGCTTATATCTTGCTTGTGAGGACTAACTATTCCAGGGAGGGCTATGCGTAATTGTTTATTAACAAGATCATGAAGATGCATGATTCTTTAATTTCTATCATATATGATCACTCATTTCTCATCTAATTTTTAGCATTATTTTTAGAGAGGTTTGGTAACTAAGGTGAACCTTAGAATTGCTTTCCACCCTCAAGCGGGTGGACAAGCAGAGAGGACCATACAAATAATGAAGGATATGATATGGTCCTATGTGATCGACTTTGGTGGTAGTTAGGTTGATTATTTTCCTCTCATAAAGTTTGCATATAATAATAGCTATCACTCTAGCATTTGGAAGGCTTATTTAAAGGCCTTTTATTGAAGGAGGTGTTGGTCTCCTGTTGGGTGGTTTGAGGTAGTGAGAATAGCTGTACAGTACCGACTTGATTTCCTAAACCATGGAAAAGGTGAAGGTCATTTGGGATAGTTTTAAGATAGCCTAAAGTGGCAAAAGTCCTATAAGTATGTGAGGCAAAAGGACTTGCAATTTGAAGTTAGTGATTGGGTACTCTCGAAGTTGTCTCACATAAAGGGAGTAATGAGGTTTGGAATGAAGGGGAAGCTCATTTCCTATTATATTCACCCTACATGGTTTTGAGGAGATTGGGAAATGTAGCTTATAAGTTTGAGTTACCTTCGAGTTTGGGTTCTGTTCACCCGATTTTTCATGTTTCAATGTTAAGGAAGTGTGTGGGTGATCCTTCCATAGTTGTTCCTTTAGATAGTGTGGGTATTTCGAATTCCTTATCTTATGAGGAAGTATCGATTAAAATTTTTGATAGGAAAGTCTGTCGTTTTAGGACTAAAGACATGGCAGTGAAGGTTCTTTGGTGGAACTAAAAGTTTGAAATCTACTAGGGATGTTAAAGAGGACATGAAATCTAAATATCCATTCTTATTCCCCGACTTGGATAATAGTGCTTAGAGTAAGATTATTCCTTAATATCTTTGTTTTCTACCTTTTTAAAAAGAAATTCCTATTGTCTATTACGTTAAATCGTGCTAAAGGAATCCTTGACTCATCATTCAAGGACAAATAATCCTAATGGCAGGATAATGAAACACCTCAGAATTTGCTTCTTGAAAAATCCTGAGCTTTGAGCTCACTGCCAAATCAATGACTCACGTTACAAGTCGTAAGGTGTCTGTAAGAGTCATAAGAGCCAAATCTTCCTCTAACCTGTGAGTATTGCCTATGATATTGTCCTGATTACGACTATAGGTTATGAGTCATAAAGACTCATTATTAGTCGTGGTGTCCAAATCGTAAGGTGTCCAGTATGTACCCTAAATGTTTCTACCTTTATTACAACCATGACCCTATGAGTCGTAGGGTCTCATAATGAGTTATATTATGTGAGACATTGGGTTACCATATATGGGTTCCTCAGCTACTGTCCAGATTATTACTTGTGGTGATAGGTTGTAGTAAGTTCTTATTCATCATATACTGACACATAGTTGCTGGCGACAATTGTTCAGTCTTTCTATTAAGGGA
Organism: Capsicum annuum; assembly: GCF_002878395.1. Classification (NCBI taxonomy): domain Eukaryota; kingdom Viridiplantae; phylum Streptophyta; class Magnoliopsida; order Solanales; family Solanaceae; genus Capsicum; species Capsicum annuum. Next base: position 151,068,655 of record NC_061114.1, on the reverse strand, counting down.
ACTTTGTACATTTTCCTCTTAATCCATTAGACCTCAAGTATAGAATACACTTTGGGGATATTAGTTTCAACACTTATCAATTGTAAACACTTTCTTAAACTCTCTCAAATTCTCTATTCAATGACAAGGCTAGGGTTTCAATAAATTGGTCATCTAGGGCTCCAAGGTTGATTCATTCGTCAAATTTTGTGGCGACTAAGGCATGTATCTGTCTTGCTAAACTTACATTTCCATATTTTCATGAATTGGTTTACTATTTACATGATTTTGATATTGGGCTTTTAATGATGGGTTGATGGTTTTGGATGTAAATGGTTTAAACGATTTTATTAAGATTATAATGGATTTATTATTCCTAAAATTGATGATTGTGAACTCATTGGGGTGCATGAGAGTGATTAATGAAATAGTGCTACAAGCTTCCTCAAAGTTGTAAACAATGAAACTAGCTGTTTAAGGATTCCCCAAAATAATATTATTTGGTGTTGAAATTTTTAAGAACTCGATGTGTGAGAAGATGCTAACATATTTAAGGCTTTTAATTGAGAATAATTACAAAGTCTTAAACAACTGTTGTCATTTTTTATTGTATTCTCATTGATATTGCAGTAACAGTCAAGATGCAAGAGAACCAGCAATAACGGAGGCAAAAAGGTTGATTTTTGAGTAAGTAGAGATGGAGGTATGGTTGATGACTTATTTGATAAGTCACCAGCCTTGTGATAAGTTATTAGAAGTACCGGTATCCATAGACAGAAAATGGACTTCAGCTAGAATACGCGACGACATCTATGATAGGACTTTAAAGTTGTGATAAGTCGTCAGGCTTGGGCAGTTCTTGAGAAATTAAAGTGAAGATATGATGGCATCCGTGATAAGTCATCAAAGGTCTAATAAGCCTTCATGCCTCATCGTCAACCTAAGGCAGAGATTGTCAAAAGTGAAGAGGAGCTGATGACATTCCTGATAAGGTATCATCCACGACATCATCTGTCCGAGAAAAAAACTATGATCTATGATTTTGTTTCCATAATTAGGATAAAGTATTTAAGGAAAAGTTCAAGGGTTTTCATTGATCATCTTGATCATATTAAAACGGCTGGAACTTATTCCAAAGGAGTTCACCTCTCTTTGGGGGCTCTTAACTTAGAATTCAATTTTCATCTCTTTGATTTAGTTGTAGGAATTTTCTCCTGAACTTAGAAGAGAATCAACTTTGGACTTCATCTTTTGTAAGTTTAATTACTTTGAATGATGATTATAATTGTTTCTATCCCTTTCTTTCTCATGTGGAACTAAAGCCCACAACTAGGGTTGTGAGATCTATGATTATTCCTCCATGGATTTAATAGTTGCCTAGGGTTTGAGTGATTGTGGGGACATCTTAATACTTCCTTTGTTATGATTGTTATTTATTGGTTGCAAACAATATATCCTGCCTTATGTTGATTTGCTCAAACTGAGAAATAATCTAAAGGAAGAAAATTATCAATGAGGATTTGGGAAGGTTAAGTTCTCATCTAATGATTAATGTTGTAACAAGATTGATCAACTTGAGATAAAATCAGTATGAATAGAATGATTTCCTAAGTTCGAGAGCATTAGGGAGTTCAACATCTAAGTATGTTGAGAAATACTTAGATGGACTGTCGAAACTGATAATTTGGTGTTTCCTATGAGATGAGAAACCCAATACTATAGTTATTATTTAATGGGGATTAATAATAATAGTGATCAAAACCCAAGTTCCTCTCTATCACTGATTTAAACTATTGAAATTTTAGTTTTGAGCTCTGAAGCAAGTTAAAACTTTAACATTTGTTTTATCATCAAAAACACACATTTTATCTTTTCGTATCATTTGTTTGAATTTAACTTATAGCTATAGTTTCAAATTAGTTTAATCACCACTCACATTGTTCCTCATGGATTTGACCCCGACTCTAAAGTTGGGTAAATATAGTGATGAAGACCGCCTTGCACTAAATTGATGTGTAAGTTGGGCATCATAAAAAATGGCACCATTTTTGGGGAACAATATGGCGTATTGAGTTGGTTTTAAATTTTAGCCTACTTGCTTGAATTCAAACTTATAAATATTTATTTTTAGTTTTCTTTTATTTCTTGTGTTAGGTAGATTTTTATTTTAGTTTACTTATTACTATGGCATCGTGGAATGAACATTAGCTTGGTGGTTGAAAATCTTATCTTATGATCCATGCCCATATTGTGATAGACCTCACTTTTGGCAAGATTGTAGATATGCTCCTCGGAGAGAGATGTGTTCACCATCTCTATCCTACCAGGAGTATTATAGTTCTTTTGTGGTAGTCAAGATGGACGTCAGAGTGATTGCCCAAGCACCCCCTCCCCTTATTGCGCTAACCCAAATTCTAGTTTTTTTTATGACTTTGATAGGTTTATGGTTAAGAAAAGGAAGAACGAAGCACTGGGAAGAGTGGCATTGAAGCTATATTTCAATGAATATTAGATCTCCAGACAAAAAAGTATGATATCATATTGATATGTGTCAATACATGAAGCCAATCATTCATGAGGAGATATATATAGAGGGCAATCATTCAAAGCATTCTTGTATATTATGTTTAGATGATATCTTGTCTGTGGAATCATTTAAAATAATGAAAAAGTGTGAGGATGAGGAGCAAGAACATTATATTGATGTTGAGCTTGATGTTGAGCAACCCTCAGTGATTTCCCAACAAACCAAACCAACCATGATAGATGATGCCTAGATTGAGGACATGGTGCTAGAGGCAAAAAAGACACAAAGAAAATCTTTAATAAAGACTCTAGCCCAATTCAAAGTGAAGATATCAAGAAGGTGAATAAAAGTGAGTGTGTAGTAGATAGTGTAAATTTTGAAGTAGGATTTATTTGGCCTCATTCAAAGAACTTTTCTACATTACGTTTAGATGATATCTTGTCTGGGAGAGTGATAGTGGACATGGAGCTGAATGAGCTGAAGTTCAGGCTCAATGACAAAGAAGCAAGATTCAAAATACACTCATCCATGACCCTACAAAAAGAGATGAGTGTTTTCACAATCATGGATGTATTCTATAAAGATGGTAAAGAGATATTAGCAGGTTGTCTTGATGAAGTCTGAGTAGTCCAAATAACTAAGTCGTACCGCAACATTAAATCAGGTGCTATTGGGAGGTAACCCAATATTTTTATGTTCCAGCAAAGTGTTTATTTTTGTAGTTAGGTTCTAGTTCAAAGAAGGTGGAATCGATGTAACCAGCTAAGTACTACTGACGACATATTTGATGGGATGTCATAATTATGATAAGCTGTCAGATTTGTCATCGGAGAAATCAAACCTGAGGGATGTTCTGTTAAGGATGACGACATTCTTGATAGGCTATCACAAGTGTCATAAGCCATCAGCCTTTGTTGTCAGAAAGCCTAAAAGAGTAGCTGAAATTTTGGGCCAAATTAAAAAGATCCGACCTAGGCCACAACTTTGTCTTTCCACCTTCCCGCATATTTTCTTTCTTTTCTTTAAGTTTTATTTCCTTCCATATTTAATTATTTTTTTCTGTTTCTAATGTATTTCCACGTAAAACAAAAGAAAACTTCCTTCTTTGTGAGTGTGGGTTGAAGTCAAAATCAAGAGTTCTTCTTTCATCTACTTTCTCTTACTCGTGTAACCAAGTTGAAGGCACTTATCTGTATGCTCAAAACCTAACTCTTCTCTTCAGTTGGTAAGTAATAAACTGATGTAAACCAGGGTTCCCAAGAAGATTAAGTCAATTTTAGCTTGCCAATATGTGAAAATCGGGAACTAGAGTTTGTTATGTAAGCTTGGGACTTAAAGCTCAGCTCAAAAACGCGCATTGATGGGATTTTAAGAAGAAATTAGATTAAAAATCAAATTAGAATCGAGTTGGGGTTGTGTCCTTGGCCGACGACATGACTGACAAGTTATCATGTTTGTGAAGGATTATTAGACACGTCGTCAGAAGTTGATAAAATTTTGTGGATTCTGTTTAGAGCTGACGACATTTAAGATAAGTTATCACAACTGTGATGGCTTATGAGACATGTTGTCATACCTTTGACCTAAAGCATTAATAAACCCTTTCAAGGGGTGTGGAACTTCAATGACTGACGTATTTGTGTATATACTCTGGAGTGTTGACTAATGGTTTTCCTCTTACTACAGGTTTTATAATAGCACCCAAAGGAAAGAACCCAAAATCTATAAAGAAAAGGACCAAGGGAAGTGTACCTCGGAGACTCTTTGATGAGGGCTTCAATTATGAGGAGGAGGAGCCACTGCTTAGGAAGCAAAAGAAAAAGAAAATACCAAAAAATCCTTCATCACCTCCACCAATAGAGGTAGAGGAGAGTGAACAGAGTGACACTGAGCCAACAACATCTGAACATACAGCTTCTGAGAAGACGGCCTCTAAGCAGCAAGAGTTTGAACATAATGAATCTAAAGAACATTATTCAGATCATCCTGATTCCAAGTAACATGAGTCTGACAAACATGAATTTAAGGGATCATTATCTGAGTCCCCTTTCTATTTAGTAATAAGATGATAAAGAATCTCTGATTCGAGGAACTATGGTTAAATATAAGAACCCTGCGGTTCAAGATAGTGCTAGGTGGAAAATTCTTGAGGCACAGAGAATCTTCTATGATGGGCTTCCCAGAACAAAATGAAGGCCCATTAAAAGGCCAATCTTTGCAGAAAAGAAGATCATCACTACCGGGCTGAATAGATATCCTGAAGTGGAGCTTAAATTCTTAGACTATGACTTGGGATGGACCGTGAAAGGAGGAGGCTTATTTTTCCCTACACTAGTTAGGGAGTTATACATAAACTATCAGGCTCGATTAGAAAACATGTGTAAAGAAGCGAAGAAATCAGCAGATCAGCCCTTATTGGATAGAGTTCCATTATGGAGTGTGATGGTGGATCTGTTAGAAACAACAATCAACAGATTTCTTTATAGCCCTAGATTCACTCCTCAGGCCACTTCACCTACTTTTTATGCTCAGTTGAAGAATCATAAGAATCAACGGTCTTGGTGAGCGACTCTCATAGATGAAGGAAAACATGAATAGCTGACCAACCCTAATGAGAGGATTTTTAAGGCTTCCCTGACCCAAGAGGCAAAGTTCTGGTGGGGTGTAGTGTGCACCCATTTGATACCTACTGAGGATGATAATATCCTTGGAAATGATAGAGCAATATCGGTTGCAAGTCTTATGGCTAAAATCGAGTTGAACTTCAGGGAGATCATTGCTGAGGAGATGAAAATTTGAGTCTTAAGTCCCGATACGGTATATCATTTCCCTTGTCTAATTACAAGGTTATGTAAGGTAGTTCATGTACCTGAGGTTGTGGGGTTAGACAAAGAACTGCTTGCCAAGAAGACCCACAATCCCATCCGATATGATGAAAATCAGCCGAGACTAACACTTAACAAAGGAGCAGAGGTTAAAATAGACCCACCAGTTATAGGTACCAACTCAGAATATAATGTAGTAGTGTAGGATTCTGAGGCTGCCACACCGACCTCCACCGTAATAAAATATTCAATGCCTTGAAATAAAATAAATCCTTCAGTTGTTGTGTCTACCACAAAATTTGTCTTCAACCCTATTAATTTCCAGGGAGTGGAAAAATAAGCCAAGTGGCGCGAGGCTCAGCTGCACCTTTTTGTCAAGCAATTTGCCTCTGTTTTAGACAAGAGGATTAAGGTAGCACTAGAGCCCTTTTGAGCCTTACCCGGTCGAATTGATGAATTACAAAATCATTTTAATACATGGGTAAGAGAAATGTTGGGCTCAAACCTTGTATAATTTAGCGCAGCCCTGGACAAGGTGAAGGCTAATGTTAGGGCATTATAGCAACACCATCTTATGGTGTCGGTAGATCCTATTGTTGATGAGTCTAAAGGTGAAATCCCATTGCTTGATCTCACGGGGGAACCAATAAAGAAAAAGAAAAAAAAGGGTAAGAAGAAAGGCAAGATCAAGAGAGAAAGGCCTGATAGTGATGAAGAAAAAAAGTAGAGAAGAGGGCACGAAAGGAAGCTGAGAAAGAGGAGACGAGAAAGGTGATGATCAAGTCACTAACTGACAATGAAATATGGGAGGAGGCCCCGCAAGCGAGAGTTGTGGTGCCTCAACTAGTAGGCTTCCAACAACTGCTAGACCAGATGTGTCTAAATGGGGGGGACTCCCGATGAAGACAAGGCAGCTGAGGATGCAGTAGCAGGGTCAGCAACCCATGATCCCCGTGCTTGATCTACTCTAGGTATACCCTAACCTTTGATTCATATTTTCTTTTATTTTAAGTGGAGGGTGTTGGGTGAGTTATTGTTGTAACATTTTTTAATTGACTAGGAGAAATACAAGTACTTGAGGCAGTTAACGTGGTTTTATTATTTTGTGAACACCTCTCAAGTGGTTTAATTCTTTAACTGTGTGATTTGCATCTAATTGTTACAACTGTGCATCTTTGTATGGTATTAGTTGTAGTGACTTGATAACCATTTCTAAACAATTGCATGAACCGGATATGTAGTAACTTGTGATATACTTGTTTTCCATGTTTGTGTGAGATTCTACTTAGTTCCCTTTGTATGTTGAATTCAGAAATTTCCCAGTTGTCTTACCTAGGTTGAAGGATAGGGGTTAGGAAAGGATCATAGGCCATTTTGATATTAGCACACTTTAGCCTAAATGACCTTCCTTGTATGCATAATATACCTTAATCTCTATTATTTGCCTGAATAGCCTATTTCTTTTTATGATACCTATCACCGTCCCTTTTTTATATCCTAATAAACCTGTTTTAGCCCTGGTCCTCCTTGGACACTGTGCACCTTGACTTAGGAAAATGGCCTAAGTTAAGGGTGGCTAGGCCATTTTCCAAAGGTGCATGATGTAAAATGAGTATAAAGAAAGGTAGAGTAAAATAAAAGAATAAAAAGTTAGGCGTGGTGGAAAAGAGCAAGAAAAGAAAAGTTTTGAAAAAAAAAAGTGATTGTAAGAGCCACACCCAACCTGAATAAGTGTGATCATGAAAAGAGAAGAGTAGAAAAAGGTAAATGAGTCAGGCTCAAAAAGCTAGTATAGTGTCAAGGAGGCTTAGTCATTTTAAATATCATCGAGTATCATACCAGTCCCTAGCCTACATTACAAGCCAAATAGAAGACCTATAGTGATCCTAGCTGACCTGTCTAAAGCTCTTGGTAATGAAAATAAGGGCAAGCCTATGGTATTTGGCATACATTGATTGGAATTTCATTTTGAGAGTCGGTGTTTTGTGACTATCCCCATGGTTACATATGTGATGTTTGATATATGTGCAATGGGACTTCTTTGTGGTGAGGGCACACTGGTTACGCTGCTAGTTGCTAACTTTTTTGGATAGTGTAATCTTGATACATGCATGGTTGTTATTGCTGATTTGATGCCTTATCTTGATTTTTGTGTGTCACATTGTTGCTCTTCAATAACATACACAGTTGTTTGTAAATTGATTAACCTTGGAGATGGTGAAGATGTTTTGAGATAATATGTATGGTTGACTGTTGAATATACTTTGTATTTTCTTGGTTGTGTTTTAGTTGCTTGAGGATAAGCAATTGTTTTAAGTTGAGGGTGTTGATGTGTGAGTAGATTCTAAAACACTTGAGGCGTTTAACTGAGAATAATTAAAAATTCTTAAGCAACTTTTGTCATTTTCTTTTGTTTTAAATGTCACTTTACAGTGGAAGTAAAGAGGCAAGTGGCTGAAGACATTCTTGATAAGTCGTCAGCACTCTGATAGGTTATTAGCTTCATGATCTGCGTTAGACAAAGATTCGACTTCAGTTGGAATTCCTGATGACATTTGTGAAAGGCCGTTAGAAGTGTGACAAACCATCAGAGTCGTCGTCAGCCTTAGACAAAATATAGGAGCTGAGGTGGATAAGTGACGACATTGTCTGATAAGTCATCACAGTTTTGATAAACCGTTAGGATTCACCATAATCCTTAAGCATAAATTGTCAAAATTAAAAGGGAGCTGACGACATCCATGATAAGTCGTCAGCCTCCTGATAAGGCGTTATGCATGTCGTCACCTAATCCGAGAAGAACACTGAACTCTGTGATTTTATTTCCATAATTAGGCTAAAGTATTTAAAGCATAGTTTAGGGTTTTCTAGGGGGGTTTCCGAACATATTTTGTAAAACACGTATTTTGTTATTTTCTCTCTAGTTTCTTGGCTTCGATCAAAAATAATACACTTTGAAGAGATTACCATCAGTATTTTGGGATTTCTACTTTGATCTAATCTGAGAAAATCTCATTGCGATTCATCTTGCTGTAAGTTCATCTCTCAAAATATTAATTCAACTTGTTGTATTGATTATTAATTATGAGTGGCTAAATCCCTATAACCCAAATTATGGGATCTATGGGTTAGGTCTTGGTAAGTTGCTAAATGTTCAAGATTCTAAATGTAATAGGACTCCTTTATATTTTCAATGTTTTAATTATTTTCCATTGATTGCAAACGATAGATAGCACCTGCTTTGATTTTCTTGACATAAGAAATCAACTATAGTATGAAGTGAATTATTGAAAGGGACTTGGAAGATACCAATCTTCCGTTTTATAATTGACGCTGTAACAAGGTTAATTAACTTGAGGTGAAGTATGGTTAGTGAATGTAAATTCCCTAAGTCTGGAGGATTAGGTAATTAAATGCTTAAGTTGGTCGAGTGAGATTTAGGCGTAACTTCGATAAAGACAATCTATTGTTCCTACCTATCATGATAATCTTGAATCACTATTAGCAGTTGTCAAGTACCAAAACCCATAGTTAACATAATTCTTGTTTTCCATAAACTTTTGATTACAAACACTAAAAATAAAGTGACCAACCATTATTTGCTAAATTCTCATAACCTCCAATTTACCAAAAACTACTAACTATCAGTTGATTAACTCACTTACAACTCAAAGTCACACCATATTCTCTGTGGGATTTGACCCCAACCTAGTTGGGTTATATATTAACAATGATCGCTTACATTCTCACATGGGAGGTGTAATTTGAGAATTGTCATGTGAACAATGCCAAAGGTAGGGTTCAATCTTCAAGAGGCATAAGATACCTTTGACAAAGATGCTTGAAGTAGAATTATTTGACGTTTGGGGCATCGACTTTATGGGCCCTTTTGTAACCTCGTACGGGATGAAGTACATTTCATTTGTTGTTGATTATGTATCAAAATAGGTTAAAGCCATCACCTTGTTGGATAATGAAGGAAAGAGAGTTGTTTTATTTCTTATAAAGAACATCTTCTCATGCTTTGGAGTACCACATACTATTATAAGCGACGAAGGATCTAATTTTTGCAATAAAATGTTTGAGGTGGCTTTGGCAAAATACGGGGTCAAACAACATAGAGTAGACACCCCATATCATACCCATACACTAGTGGGCAAGTAGAGGTCTCGAATTGGGAGATTAAGGCCATCTTAGCTAAAATAGTGAACGCTAGTAGGCAAGATTGGTCTCAAAAGCAAGATGATGCTTTGTAGGAGTATCAAACTGCTTTCAAGACACATATTATCATGTCATCATATTATCTAGTCTATGGGAAAGCATGTCATTTACCGATCGAGTTGGAGTATAAGGCTTTATGGGTACTTAAAAGGTTAAATCTAAATAGGAAGGAGAAAGAGAAGCTAAGACTAGGGAAATTGAATGAGATGGATGAATTCTATCTCGGGGATGCTGAAAGAACAGAATTATACAAGGAAAAGATAAAGAAGTATCATGATCGAAGGATTAAAAAATGGAACTTTTAGAAAGGTGATTTGGTACTCCTCTTCAACTCTAGACTGAAGTTATTCCCAGGTAAGTTGATGTCAAAGTGGTCCAACCCATTCAAAGCGAGTCAAGTCTACTCATCTAGAGTATTTAAACTAAAGAATGAGAATGAGAGAGTCTTTAAGGTAAATGGGCAGCAAGTGAAGCAATACATCGGTCCAATGGACTCGATAAAGTTTATAGCTACCTTATATCTCAATGAAGTCTGAGTAATCGAGATAACTAAGTCGTGTTGTGGCACTAAATCAGGGGCTATTGGGAGGCAACCCAAAGTTTTTATATTTGATCAAGGTGTCTTGATGACCAAGTCTAATAAGCTATCACACTTGTGATAAGCCATCACACTAGGTCATCAGAGAAGCCAAGCTTGAGGCACGTTCTGTTTAGGGCTGACGACAATACTTGATAGGCTATCGCAATTGAGATAAGTTGTCACACGAGGTCATCAACTAAGAAAATTTTGAAATATATTCTGGATAAAGCTAGCTGATGACAAAATGTGACAGGCTATCACAACTCTGTTAGGCCATCAAACTTGACCATCAGATATGCTGAAATAAGGCAACAATCTGCCTTAACCTACTCGAGGTATACCCTAACCCTTAGTTTAGTTTCTCTTTATATGTACATTGAGGACAACTCTTGATTTAAGTTGAGGGTATAGGGTGATTTGTTGTAAAATATTGTAGTTGACTAGGAGAAATACAAGTACCTTAGGCAGTTAACATGTTTTTGCCGATATTTGAACACCTCTCCAATTGTCTATTTTACAACTGTGTGATATGCATTTATGTGTGACCACTGTGTATCTTGTTATGGCATTAGTACTAGTGACATGATAACCATTGCTAAACAATTGCATGAACCATATGGGTAGTACCTTCTAATGTACCTGTATGCTATGTGCTTGTGAGATATTATTTAGTTCTCTTTGTTTGTTAAATTAAGAACTTGTCTGGTTAGTCTTGCCTTGGTTGTATGATAGGGGTTAGGAAAGGATCATAGGCTATTTTAAGATTAGTCCACTTCTATCCTAAATTACCTTCCTTGTATGAATGATATCCATTGATCCCCTTTTAGAGCCAAAATGCCTATTTTTTTATGATACCTATTACATTCCCATTTGTATCACAATGAACCTATTTTGGCCCTGGTCCTCCTTGGACACTGTGCACTTTGACTTAGGAAAATAGCTTAAGTTGAGGCTGGTTGTCATAGGGGTGCGTGATGTAAATGAGTATGAAGAAAGGTAGAATAAAAAAAAGGAATAAAAAGTTGGGTGCGGCGGAAAAAGAATAAAAAAAGAAAAGTTGTAAAAAGGAAGACATGATTATCAGAAAGACTGCACCCATCCTGAGTATGTGTGATCAAGAAAGGAGAGAATTAGGTAAAGTTAAATAAATGAGACCCCAAAAAGTTAGTGTAGTGCCAAGTATGCTTAGTCACCTTAAATATAATCTAGTATCATACCAGCCCATAGGCTATGTTACAAGCCGAAGAAAACCACCTATAGTTATCCTAGCTTACTTGTCTGAAAACCTTGGTAATAAAAATAAGGGAAAGCTTATGGTTTTTGGTAATCATTGACAGGAACTTCTTTTTGAGAGTGAGTATTAATTATCCCCACAGTTACATATGTTATCTCTTATATGAGTGAGAAGGGACTTCTTTATTGTAAAGGCACACTGGTTATGTTGCTAGTTGCTAACTTGTTTGGGTAGTGTAATATTGGTACATATATGGTTGTTGTTTCTAAGTTGATGCCATAGCTTGATTTCTTTGTGTTGCATTATTGCTTTTCAATAATATACACAGTTGACTTTGAGATGATTGACCTTGGAGATAGTATAAATATGTTTTGAGCTAAAATGGATGATTGACTTCCGAATGTGCTTTGTATCCTCTTAGTTATATTTAAGTTGCTTGACGACAATCAATTGTTTTAAGTTGAGGGCGTTCATGTGTGAGCTAAGCTAACACATTTGAGGCTTTCAACTAGAAATTATTGTAAAGTCTTAAGAAAATTTCGTCTTTTTTGATTGCTTTCTCTTTGATAGTACAGGAAAGTCAAGATGCAAGAAAACGAAAGACAATAAAAGCAAAAGAGGTGAATTTGGAACAAGTGGACATGAAAGTATAGTTGACGACTTGTCTAGTAAGTTATCAAATTTGTGATAAGTTATCAGAGTCAACGTCAGCTATAGATAGTGTGAGAAAATTAGAGCAGAAGTGTGATGACATCTCTGATAAGTCGTCCCAATTCTGATAAGTCATCGAGAATACGTCAACCTAAGGCAGCATATGATATTTGAAGTGAATAAGTGACGACGTTATCTGATATGTCATCAAAGTCTTGATAATCCGCCATGAGTTGTTGTTAGCCTAAGGTAAAAATCATCAAACTTAGAAGAAGAGCTGAAGACAATGTATGATAAGTCATCAGACTCCTGATAAGGCATCTCACTTCCTCGTCAACAATGAGAGAAGGATGTATTTGAGTTGAAATGGATGATTGACTACCTAATTTGCTTTGTCTCTTCTTATTTATGTTTAAGTTGCTTAAGTACAAGCAATTGTTTTAAGTTGAGTGTGTTGATTGTTGAGCTAATGCTAACAAATTTGAATCTTTTAACTAGAAATAATTGTAAAGTCTTAAGCAACTTTTGTCGTTTTTGATTTATTTCTCTTTGATAATATAGGAAAGTTAAGATGCAAGAAAACCAAAGCCTATTAAGATAAAAAGAGGTGAATTTGGAACAAGTAGCCATGAAAGTGTAGTTGGCGACTTGTCTGATAAATCATCAAATATATGATAAGTTATCAGAGTCAATGTCAGCTATAGTCAGTGTGAGGAAGTTAGAGCAGAAGTGTGATGACATCTGTGATAAATCATCACAATTCTGATAAGCCATCAAGAATGTCGTCATCCTAATGAAGTACATGAGATTTGAAGTAAAGAAGTGATGACATTGCCTGATATGTCATCAAATTTCTGATAAGCCATCAAGAGTTGCCGTCATCCTAAGGTAGAAATCATCAAACATAGAGGAGAACTGACGACAATGTCTGATAAGTCGTCAGACCCCTGATAAGGCGTCACACTTCGTCATTAGCTGTACGAGAAAAAGTTGTATTCTGTGATTTGATTCCAAATTTACCTCTTGGTATTTAAGGCAAAGTTCTTAGTTTTTTATTGAAGGATGACATTCATCTTTCACTACACGGACTTACACTATTTTCTCTCTAGTTTTTCTCTGTGATTTTACAATTAACTTTTAAGAGATTGTTATCATAATTTTCTTGGGATTTCTACTGCGATCTAGTCTGAGAAACATTTTTTGATATTCATTATTTTGTAAGTTATCATTTATTGAATTATGAATACAAATTATCTTGTTGCTTTTTACATTACGAGTAGCTAATTCCTTTAACCTGAGTTGTGGGATCTATGGGTTTGGTTTTTCAAAGTAACTAGGTGTTCAAAATTCTAAAGATAGTAGAAACTTTTTGGTAATTCCTCTGTTTTACATATTGTCTATTGGTTGCAAACGTTAGGTCATGCCTACTAGTGATATGCTTGAAATAAGAAAGCAACCCTAGTAGGAAGTGTATAATCAACAGGGACTTGGAAGCATCAAACTTTCATTTAATAAATAACGCTATAACAACATCCTGTTATGAAATATAAATTTCCTAAGTTCGAAAGAATTAGGTAATTAAATGTATAAATAGGTTGAGAAAAATTTTACATTACTTGGAGAAGGATAATCTGTTGTTCCTACCTACCACAAGAATCTTGAATCGTTACTAGTGTCTATCAAATACAAACTCTCATAGTGAACACAACTTGGTTTTCCATATAATATTGATTGGAAACACTGATACTAAATTAAGAAATAATTACTTTTTACCCTTTCAAAAACCCCCATTTACAAGAAACTGTTCACTATCAGTTGATTGACTCAGAGATAACTCGAATTAACAACATATTTCCTGCAGGATTCAACCCCAACCTAGTTGGATTATATATTTGACAAATACTACTTACTCTCTCATAAGAAAGATGTAGCTTGAGTGTTATCAGCGTCCAGAGTTAAATGGGTATTTTCTCATAATCTTATTCAACCCAGATATGGGATTTAAGCCCTAAAAACGTCCTTAGCTACTTATTATTCACTTTTTCCCAATTATCAAAAACATTCTATCTCAAGATAAACAAAACCCTAGACTTTGAGAATCAAGTTCAATCTCAAAAATCCATCCAAGAACTCCAAGAACTTTTAAGGTTTCCTTTCTCAGGTATGCATGGTGTTCACTCATGGATTCGTTTCTTTCATGAAGCCCCAGAATTAAGTTTTAAACTATGAATTATGATATTCATGCTATGTGTTGATTATGTTTATGTGGTTTTTGTTATTGTATGATTCCCAAGTTGGAATTTTTATGCATTTTTATGAAAATATGTTAGCATGTGAGTTGAAAACCATAAATTTTAGTTGGTTGTGATATGTTAATTTGATGATTATGTCGTGCCCTAAGTCATGCACCCTACGTGTTTGACTAAATGCCAAAGAGATTAGAAAGTATGTAATATGACTCAGTTGTGACTTAAGTGAAGGATTCATGTTTTACCCTTATGTTCAAATGACTCTCATGCTATTGATGTGCAATATAGATGTTTGTTGGAATAATTATGATCTTAGATTATGAAATTATGACATTGAGTATATGCATTCCTGCCATGTACAAGATTATGATAACCATGTGCTTCATGAAATCCTCAACTTATTGTATTATGATTGTTGATGTTGGTCATGTATTCAACAATGTCATGCCTTGTTAGTTTCCTTCTATCGAGTCCTGGAAGAACTTGTACTAAAAAATTTAGCTATGTTCCTAGAGCCAATGTCATGTTTTTCATGATATCCTCAGTCAAGCCATGTTCAGTACAATTCAGTTAGTCATGTGACTAAGGAAAACTCAGTAAACTCAGTAATCCCCGTAATCTCATAAATCTCTGTACTTCAGTAATCTCATTAGTATTCTGTCAGTCAATGGAAGTCAATGAACTTAGTTCAGTTTAGTTCAGTTGATCATTTTCAGTGTCTATTGAAATGGGAGTAGTATTTAGCACCTAGTGAACCTATGCATAAGGAAACACAGTGATAATTGAGAGTGTGATCCTTACAAGAAATCCTTGCATTCCAAAACTATATAGCCAGCATAGGTTGAGACATCAACACTGACAGATGAGGGCTATTGAGGTGGATTACCACTGTTAGATGAGGGTCCCACCATTCTCTTTTGAGGACACTGTCAGATGAGGGTCGCCAACAGCTTGTCTTTAACAGTGATGCGATATTGATACCCTTCCAATTAGGGTTACAGATTGGACCCCAACCTAGCTATATTGCTTTATTTGGGGCATGTAAGTTAGATGAGTACTTCCCATAGTTGTAGTTTCAAACTCAGTCTTCATAATAGAACTCAGATAATTCTTTAGAATTCCATGATTGTCAGATACAGTCAACTTCGAATAGTACGGAACTCAGTTAGTCCCATTAAAATCTAGACTATCAGATACAGTTGGTCAATATCAGTTATATCAATTATCAATGACTCATGTTAACAGTAATCAGAGACAATAGTAAGTACCATCATTAATTCAGTCACAGTTACTTATTCATGCATGTATTCTCACGTTCATGTTATACAGTCAGTTAGCATTGTTCATTCAATTAAACCATTTGTATTCAGCCTACCTCATATGCATACCAGTACATTCAATTGTACTGACACATTTGCACTATGGTGTTTTATTCTATACCATAGGCTTAGAAGCACGAGCTCCAGAGCATCAATAGCATTCCAGTTTCAGTAGTCTGAGTTAGTAGTTAGACCTCATCCTTCGAGAACATAATCAGTACTTTATTTCTTCGTTACTGAGTTTATTTTAGTAATTTGATTTAGTTGGGAAGATTTCCTATCAACTCTTTATTCAGACAGTTTAGAGGTTTTCAAACTACAGTGTTTTCAGACTAGATGTTTTCAGATATTGTTTCAATTTTGGTATTGTCGTACCATATTATCTAGATATGGTTTTATCAGATGTTTATTAGTTTTGAACCTTATGGTATGTTTCATCCTACTATTTCTGCATTTATACAGTATATTATGTAGTGTTCAAGTATAAATATCAGTCATGGGTTATCTTGTGGTCCTTCAGGGTCATGATCACCGTGTAGTAATTTGAGTGCCAAATTCAGGGCGTTACAATAACTCTATACTTGTTTTCTTGATGATTCTTCTTACCTTTGAGAGTTAGAGCATAGAATGGGGGAGAGTTCTATAGAATAAATTGATATACTACACTTAAGGTGTTTAAATATTGTTGTATAGGCATACAAATTAATGATTGAAACAAATTACGCCTACTAAAGCATGCTTAAACTTCCAAGGATCATAACTCGCGAGTTACCCCATGAATCGTGATTCCAGAAAGTATTTTGCAACTCTTCTAGATATTTTCATGGATCAACTTCACAAGTCATACACTATTTTTTGTTATTCATTCTATCAGTTATAGTTTGCAAGATAATTTGTCAACTCTTAGGTAAAGGTCCGCACATTAATTCACGGTTCGTGGTTCTATTTTATTCACTTTGTCCTCAATCATGCTTACTTGGGAAATTGAGGTAACTCAAAGATCTTTTACATGGCTGGAATAACATGTCATGGTTTACTTTCATATATTCTTAATCACATCTGTGGTTTACTGGGAAATAGAGTGGGTTGTATGAGTTATTCCATAAATTATGGACCCAGTTAAAGACTTATGATCAAACACACAGGATCCTAGAAATTTAAGTTATAGTCTAAGTTTTTGTATAAAGTACTATACATTATTAGATAAAAAATCTAAGGTGTTACATACATTGTTCAGGTGATAGTGGTAGTTATAGTACTGAGAGAGAAAAATGTTAGAGCCAACCACTTTCTATTTTGGGGTAAGAGGAGATCTAGGTACAACATAAATTAGCTTCATGTTGGGATAACCTCAAGTGGAAGATTTAAGGAATTAATAAGATTTTTTGTAAGGGGCTTGAGCCTACAAATAAGGGAAATATAACGTAGAACATAGTCAAAGAAAAGAGGGTCAACACCTATGACCTTAATTAATACATAAAGCTTAAGGTAAATTTTCAGTTTATAAATAAGATTGGCTTAGTAGTCTACCTGGCGAGATTGTACTTTCCTATTTTAGAAGTTATAGATAGCCTATCTAACTACTCTAACCAGCAATAGGAAAATCGAGTAATTAGTCAAACACCTGCGATAGATTGCATCATTGTCTAGGGGGATATTGCCGATACCTATTACTACACCTGAATACTATAACTAGAATTAGAATGGAGAGATACTACAATTTGTTCGCATCCGTTCTCATTATGAAAGATTTGCCTAGGTTGAAGAGTTCAAAATCCCTATTTATAATGGTATACTCTATCTCAAGGCAATGTTTTGATGGAGGTGTTGATGACGCTTTGGTTAAACATAATAGTAAATCACAGGTGTATAGATTATGAAAATATGTCAAAATAATGTGAGTAATAATAGGTAAATTGGAAGACTAATTTCCTGATAAATTAATTAATCTCGAAATATTATTTCTACATTGTTAATCGATTATTGAGATATGGAAAAATGGGTATCAACATCCCTGTAAATGTTTCGAATATGCGACTTGAGTTTCCAAAAATCTTCTTTGTTGCATTATATGAGACTATATTCTGGGATAAGAGTGTGTTCAAGATTTAGGTGATAAATTTATTTCCTATATGGTGTATTTCCAAAGTCCATTAGTCCTAGCTTTTAGATCCTCTTATGATGGAAGCGATTTTCAAAACATATACTATTATATTGGGTGAAAGTATTATAGTGACTTAAAGTAGGAAAGTACTCATCAGATTGAGTCCATACATGATAACTAATTATGTAAATTAAGCATATTAGAGCCATATTGCTTCAAATTGAAAAAAGTCAAGATAGGCATAAGATAACCTTATACAGGTTAAGCAAAAGGAGTTGGTGGTCTAAGATAGTGCTAGGAAGGTGAAAACTAAGTAATATTGGAAATTACTTAGACAAATAGAAGTAGCTTAAAATCTATCTAACCATTTCATAATTAGTGTATTTTATAAAATGTTCACAATTATGCATGTTAATATGGTTGAAATACTCCCCAAATAGAAGTTAGTCATATATTATTAATGTACCAAACGAAATTGGGGAAATAGAACTTCCTGCCCCATAAAATGGCTTTTTCCTCCATTTATGCTAATTTCTACATTAGTACACTACTTTCTGAGAAGCCCTAAGAATAAAGTAACATTCCAATAAAACTAAAATTATTTCATAAAAGTTTGTTGTCATAAAGAGAAGTTTTGATTAATGCCAGAATAGTAGGGTTATTTCTATCAATGATTAATTTGATACTTCTTTTAAATTCAATGTTTTAAAGCACTAGGATAATGTAAGAACTAGTGACGGAGTGCGTCGGATGGTTGGTGATGATAAAGTTTTTAGATGAGAGTTGGTGTAGAAGAGAGGTTATTTTCTTAAGGGTAAAGTTTATGACTATGAGAGTAAGTTGTGGATTTTTAAGGTTATTAATTCTTAAATCTTGAATATGTGGTTCATATTGTTCACGGTGCATGGTTAATCTCTTTAGGTTATGGTGTACAGAGGGTAAGGGTTGTATATTGGTGGTTGGTGGTTGTTATCTTATTGGTTGGAGTATGGTAGAGTTAGTAGTAAACTCGTGAGATCTGAATACAAATCATATGTTGTATTCGTAACCACTAGATAAATTCTTCATTACATATTATTGTGACTACGAATCCTTCCCAGCAATACGTAGCCACTAATTACGGGTCATAGGGTGGAGTTGTAATCACTAGACTAAAGATGGTGGTCATTTTTATTCAGACTATGACTGCTTGTAGCGAACTGATACGCCCAAATTATGCCTCTATTATGAGAGAGTAAGCGATCGCTGTCAAATATAGAACCCAATTGGGTTGAGTGTCGAATCCCACAGGGAATACTGTGTTCACTAAGTATTGTGACTGCTATTAGACTGTTGATCTAAGGTTCCGAAATAAAGGGGGTTTGGAAATGTTAACAGTGTTCTTTTGTATTTGTGTTGCACAAAAGACCAGCTATTGAGAGTAAATGTAGATGTAATTCCAATGAGAATGAATTAACTAGAGCTATGCTCACCAAGATGTTCAAACTATTAGGGTTTTGAGTTTGCGTCCGAAATCTAACTTATGTAACCAATTGAAAGAATTATTGAATTCTAAGGATTACACATATATTTCTCAATCTAATGAGTATTCCACCTTTTACTTATCTCGAACTTAAAGAATTTATGCATTATTCAATAACACCCTCATGAGGGTTGATCCTGTTAAGGCATCAACCTGTTAACCCAAAGGATAAACCTATGGAGTTCATGTGAATCACTTATTTTCCCAACATCCACTTTCTTGTCCGACAAGTGGAGTTTATGGGCTCACTTCTAAAGTTTACAACCAATAGATTTCATTAAGATGAAGAAAGATTCATGCAATTTCGATAGATGTTAGAAATCAAATCCATTCACAGCCCCAAAATAGTTCTCTACATCAAGGCTCTCATAACCCTAGTTATGCAAGTATAGATACTCATCTCCATATAAGAAATCAAAGTTTTATTGATGTTCATAAATAACTTCAGAAAAGTACTTATAAATATCACAGTATTATTCTTCTTAATCTTTGATAGAAAATATGAAAACTAACAATCAACTCTCAATCTCTAGATTCAAATCTCAATGAAAAGTAGTACGAAATTCTTAATAGAGGAGAAAGTATGAAACTGAAGACAAAAGATACCTCCTAAACCCTAATACTTGGTATTTATAAGTTCCCAGCTAAAAGGATTTAAAATTCAAAATATTAAAATTCACGTCTAAAGTGACGGCCAAATTGGTAGTCCATTGCAAAGTTGACGGTCCACCATTTGGCCCGTCATAGCTAATCCAGGAACGTCACTTTCCACATTAAATTGACGTCCAACTTGTTGGTCAGTCATAAGATTGACGGTCCATCGCTTGGTCCGTCGCTGAGTCTTTCAAGGATCCTGGTTCTGGATAACACTGATGGCCAACTTGGTAGTCCGTCGTAAGACTGACAGTTCGATATTTGGTCTGTCAAAGCATAAAGGTCAAGTTGTTGATCCATCGCATGACTGATGGTTCATAATTTCCATCGTTGCAGAGTCTTCTGAAAAGATGAGTTCCAGTTAAATCTGATGGTAACTTGGTGGTTCGACGCAACACTGACGTTCCACCATTTTGACCGTTAGAAGTATTTTTCTGCCACTTTTTTGAGACTTTTCTTCCACTACATCTTTAACTTGAAACATTAAAAACCAGCATTAAATGCAACCTTAGTTGCTTGAAAACATATAACTTTCTCAAGAAAAAGATGCAAAATGTTTCGTCGAAAGTTGGAACATCAACACCCTCAACTTAAGATTGTTGTTTTTCCTCAAGCAACTCAGCATCCAATTGAAAACATGAACCATACCATGACAAGTAACCAACTAATGAATCACTTAGATGCAACTATTCACTCATTATTTCACTCACATGAGTTTCAACCAGCAGGTTCTACACCCAACATTGATTATAATTCAGCACATACAAACAAGGATGTCATGTCCCACAAAGAACAACAGAACTAAGCAAGACTCTAGTTTCCCTCACAATAATGAAGCCCACCACTCTTTTTACTATGTGGACATAATCTAAACTCTTACTCTTATCAAAGAAGTTATGACCATAGTCCAGGTACCCATAGGCTTTCCTTTTCCATTTAACACACCCTAAAAACTAATTCGCTGGGATCAAACAGGTCTTTTCTAGGTTTATAATGATTCTTCAGGCTAGGGGAGGGTACTCTTTTTTGTAAAGTGACTGATTAGGGCTTAACTTTCCTTTCCCTAGCAACTTTTTCAGCCCCAAGCTGCTATTTTCTTTAACTTGTTTGTAATCTCCTATAATCAATTCTACTTAAATCATCAATTCTACTTTGTTTTAATAAGTATCAGCAACCATCAACTTATTCTGATGCAATAAGCTAAGGTGCATAATATCGCCGAACAGATCAGGTTCAAATGCCTTTAAACTATATTCTAAACCAACTTTCCACTGGGTGCTTACATTTTGACAATTGCAACCCTCAACTTAGGTGTTTTGTGCACAATGCCTAATATTAGGCCAGGGCTAGAGTTGAATGCTAATGCCCTACAGAGAGTTAATTATTGTTATGGAAAATAAATAAAACCACTAAAAATCCCAAAATGGGTTCGATTGAGGAAAATATCTTAGAGAGGTTAATTATTTAGGCTAAGTGGACTAAAAATACAAGGAGGCCTGCCATCCTATCCTATTGAATTATTTAGGAAATAGTATCACTGACTTAGGCATGTTCTAGGGACTACACTATTCAAGAACTCAAGATAAATCCTCACACACACAGAGGCAACTGGGTTAAACTTCTTCTTCTACTCTTAGCGTTTCCATCACATGATGCATGCACCTCTTACATGTTAAATCCAAATGCAAACTCACTGAAGATTATGTAGTCATACTACATGATCAGAGTAAATAATCTCACATACATTCTCACTGTCTTATGCCAACATCATTCATTTTTCACATCTACAAAGGGATAGTGAAACAGGGAAGAAAAAAACATTTAATAAATAACATTAAACACAGTATTTACATCACAAACTTAGGAAATTAGAAATGCAAAGAAAAAAAATAAGACACCCTAGACATGCCGATTCTACTAGATAGCACATGGAGGGAAAAGAGATCGAAACACACCCACCATGGTACAAGTACACCATCTCCATAGAAAAATAGATGCATTGACCTTAAAGCATTGATTTAAAGTACTACGAAATGGTTTTACTTATTTTGCCTCATATTCATCTGAGACATCTGTGAAATATGGTGAGGCTCCTGCATCCTCACCTAGTGCAATGTTTTCCCCTATGGTGGTAGGGGCACTCACAACCTCACCCTCCAAGATTGGAGGAATCGTCTCTCAAACTGATCTTGCTCTGTGACCCCTTGCTGGGGCAGCACTAGTGGATACCCCTACTGCTTCATCTTCTTCTTTATTTCTTCTATTTTCTTCATCTTTCAATGACTTCTTTTAAGCTCTCTTAATATCATGTCGTTCCCATTGTTATGGTATCATTTCTACTCTCTTTCTCATCTTTGTTTCTTTCCTCGCAACTTTTTCATCCATTTTCTCCTTCCCTTTGTCTTTTACTGGTCTGCTGATCAAGTACATAATACCCTCATCAACATCACTTTCCAACAAGGTTAGTCCAAACATAGGCCGTTGTGAATGCCTACTCTTTAGCTTTGCTATATCTATCTTTGCTTGTTTAAATTTAACCATCAGCTTGGCAAGGTTAGGGTGGGACAGTGAATCAAGATTTTTGTTGGTACGAAGTTCCATGGATTCCATCATAGTCTTAATGGTTTGGAATGGATGAACTACATCAGCCATGATTTCATCAACAAAAGGCCCTAAGTCTGCAACCCACTTATCTAGCTGTCACTAAAACCTCTTTCGCGCCTTCACTAAATTAGCAAAGTTTTCTATTGTGAACCTATATTCAGAAAAATTTGCTCCACCCATAGATTATGCAGAACCTGACCCTGCAAATATGCCTTGGGTCACGTACTTAGGTGGCACATAGGTGGTAATGGGTAAAGGCAAACCTTTGGAAATCTCTATAGTATCTGGAGCTGGTGCAGGTTGAGCCTGATAAGTTGGAGGCTTGGTGACATGCATCTCGAACATCGAGTCATCTTTTGACTTCTCAAGGTCTTGTTTGTGTATAGCCTGGATTTCATTGTCTACTCCGTGAATCAAGGGCACACCAGCCTGTATGCATAAAGTCATGATTAAGCACAAAAATGATAGTGAACTGTAGATTTTATATGCCCTCACAAATATCTCATATACAAGTATCTTTCCAAAGTCAATTTGAAGCCATCAGACCAAGCTTGCCACCAACACGGCTCTGTGTTTATCCAAGTTTCCATCCCTTTTTGTTGGCAATAACCTCAAATGAAAAACAGGCCACTAGAATTTGGCCTTAAAACTAAGGGAGTATTTTGCAATATGCTCCCATGAGTTTGGTCAAACAAGAGGGGTTACCATCCTCAGTCAAGAATGAGGCCACCCAAGTCTTTTGAGTAGAAGAGTTTCTCAATATGTATTCAAGATCAGGCATAGCAAGTGATGCGTCGTACTCTAGTCCAAAAAACATCCTATTGATTGGTCGGGCTGAAATATCAATAGTGACTCCTTAGAGAGGTGCAGACTCTCTGTTCGGTGAATTTGTAATTGATGTCCCCTTTGGGAAATCCTGTTCTACCAGTACAAAATAATTTCTAAATAATTCACTTAGTCAATACGATAGATAGGCTCCTATTGGTTGTCTCATCCATGCTAGTTCATACTTGTTGAACCGCTATTCCAATTGAGGATATTCATGTAAGTCCTTGGTCACAATCTGATGCTCTTTTGCAAATGATCTTTTAATCCCTTTTTAAGTGGGTTTTAACCCATCATAGAACTTCTTACGTGCTCTCTCTACCTGCCATCTAATCGCCTCTCAAACTTGAGGGTCCTTACGTCAGACAATGTTAGCATCCTCAGGTTTAGTTTCTACGTTATCCGGATCAGTTTTCCCTTCTACATTGGCATTCTCAGTTTCAATATCATCTAGCTCAGGTGGGGTGGCATCAACTGTGGCCTCGTCTGGGCTCGAACTGGTAATACTAATACTATCCTCACTCTCCTATTTAGATTGGGAGAGTAGGGGAATTTCCCTTCCACATTGTCTGGTGTTGTATCCAGATGTGGGTTTGCCGCCACCCCTTTCAGATCTTCCTGCTCTGTTTACTGGTAGTTTTGGAGTCATAACACCTGAAAAAGAGGTAATAAATCAGTCCACAGCAAAAATCTATCAAATCAGTGCATTTCATGACTTGACGGTTAAAATGGTGGTTCACCATTGGTGGGATGGTCCACCACTTTGGCCGTCAAGCCTTATCCAGTATCCTGGATTTTGCCTTGCCCTGCGATGGTCAAGTAAGTGGTCTGTCGCTAATCTGATGGTCCACCATTTCAACCGTCGCACCCTCTTCTTCAGGTTTAGCTTTCAATTTGGCAAATATTTGAGCATTTTTTGAGCAACATTGTTTGTTTAGCAACATTTGACAACAAAAACAAAATCAAGAACAACTTTTCACATTTTAGTAATGTAGGTTACTCAGACTTCTCCTACATAGATTATGCTTAAGCTTTTATTTCAAAACCTTTAGCAATTCTAGGCAATAGGACTAAATCAAGATGATAATTCCTTTACAAAACAACTTGCCTAACACAACCCACATCTGAATGCGTCATTTAGATAAAGAAGAATGGAATTATGTGCATACCTTGGCATTGCAAGGAAACAAGCTTGTAACTTTAGACCAATTATCATGACTCGTCCACATTCACTAGACCAATTCCATAGACACACATTTGACCTTTATGACACCATTAAACCATTAATCTCTTCAATTAACTTAATGTCATTGTTCCACTCATCATTAGGTACATTTATGATCATCAAGACACACAGAATTATTCATATACCTTTAGCAATCAAACACTACATTCTCACTATATTTAGTCTCAACATACACATCAAGTTTATTTTTATGTTAAGGGGATTCAACCCCTTATTAGTAATTAATCTTACAATGGCATCAAATACACAATACATGACTCACAATACCTTCACAATATCATTTAACAACCATTTATGCTTATTAGGTCATGCCCTAGTTCAAAACATAGCCAAGATGTGACTAGACAATTCACTTAGATATTTTCACAAGCATATATCTGTATATCTTTGACAAGGCCATTTTTATGGTAGAAATCATTATGATTAGGGTTATTCAAGAAAATCATGTTAAACTACATACAAAAATCATCCATACATGTAATTCATCATTGATGTCACATATAAATATAAGTCTAAGAATGATTCACCATCATACATCATTAGGCAACAAAACCCTTTTCATTTTATTTTAAAACCACCATATACACTTGCTAATCCAAGTATGAAATATATGGGTTTAGAGATATTTCATAAGAGGAAGATATACATGCCTTAAAAAAGATGACACACCAACAATCTTGGCTTCTTTTTGCCACTAGATGAGCTCCCTCTAAACCCAAGCCTCCAATCTTGCTTCAAGAAGATTTTAGAGTGTTTTGGAGTATTTGAGTCTTGTAATATGAGCGGTTAGGAGGCTATAAGGCCTTATATAGTGAGATAGCTTAGGGTTTTAAGCAAAGGAAAGAACCACAAGGCTATTAGTTAAAAGCTTAAAAGTGACCCCATCCAGGGGTACGACTCCTCAATACGACTCCCTTTGAAATTGTACCCTAGGGTACGAGTGGTAACCTTACTCATACCATAGGCTTCTCCCATGTCCACCATACTATTGTGGGTACAAGTTGTCACCCTTGAGTCATATCCAAAGGTTATGAATCACCCCTAACTCGTAAGATTCACTCATGACAAAATCATTCCACTTTGTTTAAGGTTCCCCTCTATATGGTTAAGTAGTATACGAATTGTATGCATTAATTACGACCACGGAGAGGTCATGTCATATAGGAAACAGTATGATAACCTCATAGACTGATCAAGGTATGAAAGGGGAGGGAAAGTGTATCACGAGTCGTGACCAAGGATATGAGTGGCTTGTCTAATCATACCTTGGTCAATCATGCTCCAAAAAAAAAAATTTTGCAAGGCCATATTCTTAGGTGTTTCATTCTCCCCCCCATTATGGCCATTCGTCTGCGAATGACGGAAAAGGCAAGCATAACCATACGTTAACGCATCATCACAAATCAAAAAACTTCCAAACAAGTTAGAACAAGGCACACAAAAAAAATATGACCAAGACATTTCATGATAATTATATATCAACCATTCATTTCATTGGTCTTTGGGATGTCCAACCCATTATTTATCAAAGACACTAGAACAGTTCAAAATATAGGGGATTAAGCCCATCAACTTTTAAAGAAATAAAGCAACTCAAGCACTGGTAACTTTTATCCTTTGTCTAACGAATATAAGAATCAATTATAAGTATCAGGGATTTTACCCAACGACTATCAACGACATAGACCAAGTTAGGAACACTAACAAAAACCTTAATC
Source organism: Capsicum annuum (assembly GCF_002878395.1). Classification (NCBI taxonomy): domain Eukaryota; kingdom Viridiplantae; phylum Streptophyta; class Magnoliopsida; order Solanales; family Solanaceae; genus Capsicum; species Capsicum annuum. The sequence goes on along the minus strand of NC_061114.1, from coordinate 151,042,397 downwards.
ATGAGCTTCTAGAATGGAACACAATTGCAGATACTTAGACTTTATGTCCTCTTCCACCTCCTAAGTAGCTCCCTCGTTCTATTGGCTCCTTCGTAGAACCTTCCCCGAAGCCACATCTATCATTTGCAATCAGTGAACTTGCTGATCCAAGATCCTCACCAGGATCTCTTTACAAGACAAGGAACCCTAAGTACCAATGACTTCTTAGGGCATGACCAATAAAACATCACCTACGTTTTTACATAACATAGAGACATGGAAAATAGGGTGAATGGATTTCATACTCAAAGGAAAATCCAACTAGTAGGAAACATTACCAATCCTCTTCATAATTATATAGGGACCAACATAGAAGGGATTAAGTTTCCCCTTATTACTGACCGCATCGCTTCCTTCATGGGAAACACCTTCAAGATTACCCAATCCCTAACATGCCACATGTCTACATAGGAATTTTGGCCAATTTGAGCGGTTTTCAACCTCTCATAACCACTTTCATCTTTTTCTAAGGCTTGGTGAACTAAATTAGGGTCAAGTAACTTACCTATAGCAACCTCACACCATCAAATAGGAGAACGAAATCTCCTAAAATATAATGCAAAAAAAGGCAACCAAGAATCTTCCCAACTTAAAGGATTCTATATTCCCCATTTCAAAACATAACCATACTCTTCGAACCACTAACCTACACAAGAAAGGCCACGAAGGAACTAAAGAACAAAATCAACTCAGTCCGCTTAAGGCAAGACCCTCAGCAGAGATACGAAACCATAGGTAAGGGGTGCTTTATAGTAATTACCTAGGTCTTAAATGAGACCCGTCCCTACATAGCATACCAAAAGCGGACTCCTTAGGTTCAAATACCAAAAGACACACCACCACATACCTTTTGGGGATCAATGATGATCTATTCATAAGAGATAGATAACATAAACATGAAAAGCTACAGCTTCCAAACAAAACTAACACTTGGGGAACTTGACATATAAATAATGATCATTCAAAGTCTACAACATGGCACTGAGGTTATCTACATGATCTGCCTTGCTCATAGAATGAGCTAAGATGTCATGAGTGAAGACAATGACAACCATATTCATGAATGGACAAAACACCCTATTCACCAAGTCCATAAATGTTGTCATGGCATTGGTCAACCGAAGGACATGAAAAGAAACTCATTAACCATGAGAATGGGTTCTAGAGGAGACTTATCCAAGTTAGAGTCTTTAACTCAAACCAAATGACATAAACACCCCTTTAAAATTGACTTTCGGGCGTTTAGATAAGAAATAAACCTCCATCTAGGCACTAAGGAACCACCTACCTATATAATGGATGGCTCATTAGGGAATTTAAACATGACCCTGTGGTCCTACAATCTAAGAAAGCATTGCAAGAGTGAACCAATTCATCCCCAAAATAATATCAGAGTCAATATCATTCAACCCTATGGAGCTCACAAGAGTATGGATACTACTAACAGATTCCACGCACCCCCTATAGTCCCCTTTTAATAACCACAGAGGTCTTTACTAGGCTAGAAACATAAAAAGAACTGACAGAATCCCAGGACCAACAATAAGGTGAACCAATCATATTCGGCTCACAAAAAAAGGTGTAGACCTGAGGTCAAGCAAATAATACATATCATAGAGAAAAGTTCCAACATACCTGTGCCAGTATTATAAAATGCCTCAAGCTTCCATCTGATCGTAAGAGCATTGAGACAGTCCTAACCAATGTTAGAGCTAGAAGCGGCACCCCTGGGTGCAAGAGCTACAGAATTTGTAACCGACATACTTTGCTTTTCCCAAGCGGCGGCCACTATAGGGCACTCATGTTGTATGTGACCCCAATTGTCCAAACTTAAATCACCAATTCTTTTCTTTATCTCAACAACCAAGGTGTGATCGACTGTAAAACCAACAAAAAGGATAGGTCAATATGGATTGGGGCTTTAGTGACCTAATGTTGGGCACCATATACCCTACGAGTATCACAAATCTAAAAGTTCCTTTCTCCCAATGGGTATAGGTAGGGAGAACTAGTAGTTGAATGGGGGCTAAGACCCATATAATATACCCTCGTAGACCACTTTTCACCAACATGAGCTAATTGAGTAAGGGAGCGACAGATCCCAATATTTTGAGGTGACTGAGGAGAGGTGTCACCCCCAATAAAGGGGTTAGCTGGAACAAGTTGAACCTCACGAGGATAAACAAATGTCATAACCCTTGATCTAGTTTGAATCCAAAAAGTTGGATGAGCTTTGTCTATCTTTCCCCTAGTTGGGGATAGAAGAGCTTGCTTGAATGTTAGATCTCCATGGATATATGATCTGAAAGATGATCAAGAAGAAATCAGAGGAATTTAAGTCCTTAGACTCTATATATCTTAAGATTGAATCATAAGAAAGGAAAACATTCCTAATTCCATTATAGCCTCTTTCTTATAAGTGCGGTATGCTACACACTTATAAAAAAGACACTACTTCACTCAACTTTAAGGATTCCTAACTGACCATGAACCAAGGCTCTAATACGAGCTTGACACACCCCAAAACTGAGGTATGTTGTGTTAGAACCACAAACCCACATGAACTGGAGGTTACCTCGTTAAGCCAACCTAATTATCATCACAAAAACCACAAAGGTTGGGTGAATTTTGACCTCAAAATAAGAAAGCAAAAATATAAGGCTAATAGTAAATACTTTGACGATAACCAATATTTCATTAACGCCAATGGTTTATCTATAATGACTAAGTCCAAAGTTATCCACAAAACCTCTAACAATACCAAATTCAACTAATATGTCAGGACATACCCCCAATAATAGCCATGTACTAAATCTATATATGTCTATGACGTGGTGTGACATGACTATGAGAAGTAGATCTTCCAGAGTATAGAAGCTCACCACTTTAAGGTCAATGCCAGAACTACTCAAATACCTATTCACTACGTATAAAAGAAGAAGAAGAACATGCTTCGGTCCTTATGTCGCATGGGGATATAATGTTTGGAGACGGTTAGCAGTTGGAGCGCTAGTATATAACTCCAGGATAAGGATAAATAACATCATTATTCAACAAAAAGTTAATATATGATATTCCATCACATTCAAACACTTATACTTACATATAGATACCTATCACATGCAAACAAGATATGAAGACTAGACAACATTCTTAAACTCATCAATGAAAAGACATAAAATGGAGGACTCTGATATTCCACAATAGGGTTCAAACCATTCTTATTAGGCATAGAACTATAATCACATTCTTAAACTTGTACTCATAGACAAAGACATACGTGACATGATCATCTTATGCTACAAAGGAAAATAAGTTAGCCTGAATTCTCAAATCATTCATTCATAAGATATGGAGTGAAGAACTTTAAACCAAGTTAGCACATTTGAAAAATCTCATTTCCATTTTATTGGATTAGGAGCTCAAATCACTATTCATTTTATTTCATTGGACTATGGAAATGAATCACTAATCATTTCATTGGTCTAGGAACTTGAGTCACTAGCCATTTTATTTCATTGGACTAGGAACTCCAATCACTTGTTGTATCACTGGTCTAGGAACTTGAATCATTAGCTGTTTCATTTTTTGGACAAAGAACTTGAATCATTAGTTGTTTCATTTTTTTGGGCAAGGAACTAGAATCACTAGTCATATCATAGATGTAGGAACTCGAATCACTAGCTGTGTCATTTAATAAGGTATTCTAACCTCAAGAGATCTCTTCAGACTAGGAACTCAAATCACTAGTCATTTCACCGATCTAGGAACTCGAACCACTAGCCATTTTATTAGACAATGAACTTGAAGCAGCTATCATCTTATTGAACTAGGAACTTGAATCACTAGTAATATCATTAGACAAGGAAGTCAAATCATCTATCGTTATTAGTCGTCATTTGAACTTTTGACCCAATAGTACATGCCTTTATAGTTATACAATTTATATCACATTAAAGAGATTTGGCTCTTATATCCAATTCAATACGATACATGACTACATCATCCTTATGGGAGACTACATTGATCAACAATTTTTATAGGCAGATGTCTTAAACATATTTCATCATATAATTCAATTCATTATTATCAAGACCTACATGGGACCATAAGGTATTCATGGAAATATTTATCAATTAAATACTTTATTAGGACAAGGCCTCAATTCAAGTCATTATTAATTAAATCAGCGGTCATCCAGACCATTACTAACTCATACATTTTTCATTCATATTTCTTTGCCACACTTTAGTTCCAAACAAAATTTAAAGTTCAAGATTTTGTAATTAAACCTCTCTTATTAACCATAATAACAACATGGACATAGTTTAAAAAATTTCGTGGGAAGAAACATCAACACATTACCAATTATCAACCATTCATACATATAGGGCCATCACCTAATTTAAATCTATAAGCTAATATATTACATGATTAAAAAGGTTCTTATTAACCATATACCAAACATTTACAATTATTTTGATTTAATAAATGTCAAATAAGGTCTTTACCAACCATAAAAAAGTATTCGCATTCATCTAGTCATTATCATTACTCATTTATATTCGCTAGACCGATTTCAAAGACACACATTTGGCCTTCACAACACCATATAACCACTAATCACTTTAATTGGTTAAATGCCTCAATTAAAATCATCATTAATTAAATATATGGTTATCAATACCCACATAATTATTCACATTTCATTGGTAAGATTACACCACATTCTCATCGCATTTATGCTCAACACACACATTAAGTACATCATGTTTCAAGGGTTCAACCCCTTATTAGTCATTAAACCAACAATGGAATCAATTAAATAATAATTGTCTCAAAATACCTTTATAATATCATTTGTCCATAATTCATTCTTATTGGTCCATTTCCCTAATTCAAAACAACACCAACATGTGACTAGAGAATTCACTTAGACATTTCACAGACACCTTATATGCATACCTTTAACAAGGCTATTTTCATGGTAGAAATCAATAATATTAGAGTTACACAATAACCATATGTTAAAACATATACAAAAATCATCCACACATAAAATTCATAATCAATATCACATATAAACATAAGTCTAAGAATGATTCACTATCATACATTATTAGGCAACAAAACCCTTTTTATTTAATTTAAAAACCACCATGTACCCTTTATAGTCCAAGTGTAAAATACATGGGTTTAGAGATATTTAATGAGGGGAATAGGTACAATCCTTAAACCAGATGACACACCAACAGTCTTAGCTTTTTCTTTCTACTAAATTTGCTCCCTCCAAACCTTGTACTCTAATCTTTCTTCAAAAAGATTTTAGAGTGTTTTGGAGTGTTTGAGTCTTGTAAAATAAAGTATTAGAAGTATACAATGCCTTATATATTGAGAGAGCTTTGGGTTTTAAACAAGGGAAATGACCACAAGGCCCTTAGTTAAAAGTTAAGAAGTGACCCAGTCTCAGGGTTTGATTCTCCCATATGACTCTCTTAGAAATCATACCCTAGGGTGTGAGTGGTAAATTAAATTGTACGTGAAGCACCCAGACTTTGATCCATTAATTAAAAACTTTTGGTCTCTCTAAGTTAGGTATGACTGTGGACTTAGGTCGTACCCTTGGTCATACATACCCTTTTTCTCCTTCTCTTTCATACCTTGAGAAGCATTTTAAGGTAGGATACTTTATTTTATATGACAATGCCATACCTTATTTGTAACCAATGCACACGATTTGTATACTACTCAGCCATATAGAGTAATGTCTCTAAACTAAGTAGACTTTTTTGGTCACGAGTGAAGGTAACAATTGGAGGGTTATTCATAACCTTTGGTTATGACTAAATGGTGCTCTATAATACCCAAAATAGTGTGGTTAACCAAGTAAAATCCTAGGGCTTTTGTTAGGGTACCACTCGTACCCTTGATAATCATTGTAATAAGAACCGGAAGGGGGAGTCGTACCTATGCACAAATGGACTTTTCATATTTTAACCATGGATATTTTGGTCATTTACCTTGACTAAAACCCTTAATCCTATCACAATATAAGGAATTTTATCCTCCTAAGTCTTTATTTACATGACTCAAACACTCCTAAACACTTTAGCAGCTTCTTGGAGCAATATCATAGACTAGGGTTTGGAGGTGTTCATCAAAAGTCAAGGAGGAGTCAAGATTGGTTGTGTGTCATCTTTTTCAAGGAATTTATCTCATCCCCTATTTAAATAACTCTAAAACCATGTATTTCACACTTAGATTATTAAGTGGACATAGTGGTCTTGAATTAAATAAAAATGGTTTTGTTACTTAACAATGAATAATGATGATTCTTGCTTATACTTGTGTCAATACCTTATATTGATGATAGATTGTATATGTGGGTGATTTTTATATTTTTTTAATATGAGGATCTTGAGTAACCCTAAGATTAATGATATCTACTATGAAAATAGCATTGTTGAAGGTACAAACATAAAGTGTTCGTGAAAATATCTAAGTGAGTTATGTAGTAATATGTTGGTGGTGTAATTATCTAAAGAAATGTCCTAATGAGTATAAATGATTGATAATGATGTTGTAAAATTTATTTAAAGCCATGTACAACATTAATATATCCTTGATACATAAATGACCAACAAGAGGTTGAAGTTCATCAATATAAAGTTGAACTTGAATTGTATGTTAAATCAAAGTATGGTAAGAATGTGGTAATAAATTACTAATAAAATGTCAATAGAAAGTAAGGGTATTGTTGACCATGATTTAATTATATGATGAATTGAATGAATGCATTGGCCTATTGAAATAGTTGAGCTATGAAGGCTCATATAAAGACCAAGTGGTTATGTATAGTGTTGAATTGGCTAAATTGTTAAAGTCCTTAAGCATTGTATTGAATGTATGATTTGTCGATGAGTAAAGGGTAGAAAATTTACCATTGTCAACTAATAAAAGTGTGATGGCTTGAGATTGAGGTGCCTTGCTTTTTGAATGGCTGGAGGTTAAAGTCCCTTGCCCAATGAAATTTCTTGTGGTTAAAGTCCCTTGCCCAAAGAGACCTCTTGAGGTGATAGTTCATCTTCCAATGCATAAGAATTTGGTTGAATTCCCTTTCTTAAATGGATATGAGTATGGATAGATTTCCTTGTGTGATGAATATGTATGCGGTTAAAGTCCTTGGTTAATAAATGAGTAAGCATGGTTGAAATCCTTTGTCTAAGTGTATGTGATTGTGGTTAGAGTCCTATTCATTGTGTGAAATTTTAAATATATAAGTATGAAGGGTTGGAGCCCCCCACTTCATGCCTAATGAATAAATGTTTGAGAATGTTGATGAGCCTTGACATCTTGATTGACATATAATATATCTATATGTCTTGTTAAGTGTATGAACGTTACACAACATGATATATTGATTTGTTGTTGTTTGATGATACACTTTATCACCTATCCATGAGTTACATGTTATCATTCCAACTGCTAACATTCTCCGAATGCTATGTCCCCATACAATGCAGTGGTAAGAGCATCCTTAGTCCTTATATTCAGAAGGGGTCAGATTTCTTATATTCAGAAGACATTTATCTCTTGGTCCTTAGCTTTAGACTTTGTTTGTCTATAGTCAGAGGCTTGTCCCAATATATACATTTATTGAATTCGGTTTTGTATAGAGGTATTATGAACAACTGTGAACTTGGGCATATTCGGCTAGTTTGTTGAATCTCATGAAGTGTTTAGACTTGATTAATCTATGACTCTTAATATCTATTCTTTCATATTACATGATTGGATTTTATACAACCCCTTTGATGTTAATGAATAGGTTGGGTTATGGGGCGACCTCCGATACATTTATGCTTGAGGTGCCCATATGATATGGCCTAATTTTAGGTTATGTCAAGTTGGTAATAGAGCCTAGATTCATGGTTATTTGGGTATTCACAATTCCATGTCATATAAATTCTCTATTATGGCTATGAATCATGACACACTTATAAAAGAGAAGTTTTGAGACATTTTAGGAAACATATCCCTTTTTTGTGTTGAATGGCATCTTGAACTCCTCTAATTCTGCTCACTATTCTTTAGATCAAGCCTTAAAGAAGATCTGAGACTCAAGCATACACTTCTAAGGGTCCTATGGACAAAGCACATCTAACTTCAAGAGTTCAAAATTGGGCTAGAGCTGCATTATCTGGCCATCTTAATGGGGTGCCACCCACCAACCCCTCATAAGAGTGGCAATCCTACTCATTCACCTCAAAGAGATGCTACTAATGTAGAGTTTTATTTCTCTATTAACCTCTTAACTTAATTAGTATCCTATCAAGTGTAGGGTCATGCTCCGACTATCATTACTTCTGAGGCGACAAAAATCAACCAATTTATGGGTGAAGCCCTCCTATGTTCTCCAGTACAAAGGTTAAGGAATACCCTCAAGGCTTTATTGATGAAATGGATAAGATCATCCAAATCATGCATGCTACAGAGGTTGAGGTTGTTGAATTTTCTTCTTACTAATTGAAATATGTAGATACCAATGTAAATAAGGGTACGAGTTTTCTAGGGGTATTGATGCTATCCCCCTTTTATGGGAGAATTTCTTTGATGTTTTCCTTGATCACTTCTTTTCTCAAGAGTTGAGGGAGGCTAAGGTAGACAAGTTTGTAAACTTGAAGCAAGGAATCTTGTACATTCAAGAGTATACCTTAAAATTCCATCAATTGCCAAGGTATGCTCTGGAGATGGTTTCTAGTATGAGGGCTAAAATGTATAAGTTTTTATCAAGATTGTCCTATAAGCTAGTTCGTAAAGGCAAGAAAGCCTTATTGATTGAGAACATAGATATCTCTAGGTTGATTGTGCATACGAAATAAGTAGAATACAAGAAGAAAAAGCAAGTTGAGATTAGTGAGAAGGAAGAAAGAAAGTTTAGGCCTTTCAAGAGTAGCATTGGAGAAGGTGGCAAGTGGCCACGAAAGAAGTGGGGGAGTTTTGGTTTGATCTCCTCAACTAGTGTTCACTCTCCTTACCTAAAGTTTTTGGGTGGTCATTTCTCCCAGTTTAGAGGTGTGTCCCAAGTACAAGGTGTTAAATTCCAAACTTGTGGTTCCCAATCGGCTCCACCCTACTCTTCTTGTAGATTTTGTGGTCAAAGTCATCGGGGTTAGTGTGAGCAAGGGAAAAATAGATGTTTTCATTATGTTTAAGTTGGGTACAAGCAGCGTAAGTTCCCTATTCTAGAAAATTCTTGGGCCAACAAGGCCTTTATTAATACTTCCTCTACTCTTGTATAAAAGAGTGCTATGTCTGCTGCTGCTTCTATTTTTGGCTCCGGTTCTGGTCAAAATTGCTTGTATACATTTGATAATCTGTAGGAGTCTGAGGCATCTCCCGGTGTTGTCAGGGGTATGTTGTGACTTTTCTCCTGTGATGTGTATTTCTTGCTTGATCTAGGGTCTACTCTTTCTTATCCAATATCATATGTGATTGTGCATCTTTATTGTGGTCCCGAGAGTCTGTTGGTTCCTTTTTCTATTTCTACCATGGCTGGAGACTCTATGATTAATGAGAGAGTCTATAGAGGGGTGTTATATCTATTTGTAGTAGAGATACTCTTATTGACTTGATAGAGTTAGACATGGTTAATTTTGATGTTATCCTAGGGATGGATTGGTTCTATTTATGTTATGCTTCTTTAGAGTGTCGGACCCTTAGGGTCATGTTAAAATTCCCTAATAATCCGGTCATTGATGGGAAGGTTTATTTCTTACCTCAAAGCCCGAAGGTTGATTTCAAAGGGGTGTTGTATCATCAGGTCTGAGTTAAAGATTCTAACTGGGAAGAGCATTCTCTAGATTCCATTCCTATAGTTAATAAGTTCCCCGAGACATTCCTCGAGGATCTTCCCGGGGTTTCTCCTGATAGGGAAATTGATTTTGGAATGAATATTATTCTGGACATTCGTCAGATCTTTGTCCCTCCTTATATAATGGCTCTGAAGGAGTTGAAAGAACTTAAGGAGAAATTAAATGACCTCCTACATAAAGTTTTTATCCATTCAAGTGTGTGTCCTTTGGATGCTCCCATGTTGTTCGTGCATAAGAAGGATGGTTCTCATCGTATGTGCATCAGTTAGCATCAGCTTAACAAAGAGACCATAAAGAACAAATATCTTCTTCCTAGGATCGATCTTTTTTTTATCAACACTAGGGTATGAAGTATTTCTTTAAGATTAATTTTAGATCTAGTTATCATCTACCTAAAATTAGGGATGCAAATATCCCTAAGACTTTTTTTAGAACCTGATATGGTTACTTTGAGTTTTTTTTCATATCCTTTGGGTTGACCAATGCCTCGGCAGAATTTGTGAATTTGATTAATAGGGTCTTCTGTCTATTCTTAGACATGTTTACCATTGTCTTCATTTATGATATCTTAGTGTACACTAAGAGTGAGGTGGATCATGTAGATCACCTCCATGTCGTGTTACAAAAATTAAAGGATTATTATTTCTATGCCAATCTCTCCAAGAGTGAGTTTTTGTTTAAAGTCATTGCTTTTCTTGGTCATGTCATCTCTAGTGAAAAGATAATAGTGGATAACCAAAAGATTGTGATGGTTATGAAGTGGCTTAGACCTGAGACTCAAACTAACATTCAAAGCTTCTTAGGTCTATCTAGTTACTATAGAAGGTTTGTGGAGAGTTTTTCCACTCTAACTGCCCCATTGACAAAATTGACCCAAAATATTGTCAAGTTCTTAATGTTCCATGCGTGTGAGGGTAGTTCTGAGAAGTTGAAAGATAAATTGACCTCGGCTTTAGTTTTGACCTTGCCCAAAGATAATGATGGTTTTGTGGCTTATCATGGTTTTTCTTGAGACGGTATTGGTTGTGTGTTGATGCAGCATGGTCGGTGGTGGCCTATGCTTCAAGGAAATTAAAAGTTCATGGAAAGAATTACCCCACCCATGACTTGGAATTGTTATCCGTGGTCTTTACTTTGAAAATTTGGTGACATTACATCTATGGTTCTCACCTTTACATATTCTCTGATCATAAGAGCCTCCAATATATGTTTACTCAAAAGTAGTTGAATCTCTGGCAAAAAAGATGGCTAGAGCTATTGAAAGACTATGATATGAGTTTTTATTACCATCCTAATAAGGTAAATGTAGTTATCGATGCCCTTAGCAGGTTGTCTAAGTGGATTTTTATCCGTGTTGATAAGGATAAGTGGGAATTGGTGAGAGAGGTTCACCAATTGGCTAATTATATAGTTTGACCTATGGACTCTGAGGATGGTGGTGTATTTGTGCATTTGGTATCTCAATAGTAGGAAAGCCTATCTTGGACCCCGACTTGATTAAGATCAAGAGTAATGAGGGTCAACATAATTTCACAGACTTTATGATATGTCGTGCTGGTATCTTGAGGTACTAAGGTATGCTATGCCTTCCCGACATCGACAAATTGAGGGAAAGGGTCATGCCGACTCTCATGGGTCTCATTATGCTATTCATCCTGGTTCCACCAAGATGTATAATGACCTTAGAGAATTCTATTGGTAGAATAATATTAAGAGTTATATTTCTCTCGATGTGGCTAAGTTTATGGTGTTCTAATAAGGAAAGGTTGATAACTTGAGTCCGGTTGCCTATACCAAGATATTTTGTTTCCTGAGTTAAAATAGGAGGTAATTAATATGGATTTTTTACCAATCTTCCTAGATCCCAAAACCAATGTGATTTTATTTGGTTCATTATGGATAGAATGACCAAGTCCACTCATTTCTTGCCCGTGAGAACCAATTTCTCAGCAGAAGATTATGCTAAGTTATTTCTAGAGGAGGTCATCAAGTTACACGGTGCTCCGGCAATTATTATTTCTGATTATGGTCCTCTATTTTTATCCTACTTTTGGAAGTAATTTTAGAAGAGTTTGGTATAATAGTGTGCCTTAGTACCGCTTTCCACCTGCAAACGGATGGTCAAGCAGAGATGATTATCCAAAAATTGGAGAATAAGTTATGGGCTTGTGTTTTTTATTATGGTATTAGTTGGTATGACCTCTTGCCTTTGATTAAATTCTCCTATATTAATAGCTACAACTCTAGCATTGGCATTGCACCTTTTAAGGCATTATATAGTATGAGATTTTGATCTCCTATTGGGTGGTATGAAGTTGGTGAGGGTAAGTTGCTTGAGCACGATTTAGTTTACCAATCCTTAGAAAAGGTAAAGGTAATTTGTGATTGATTGAAAAAACATTAAAAGTCCCCAGAAGTTCTATGTAAATGTGAGGCATAAGGACTTAAAGTTTAATATGGGCGATTAGGTATTCTTTAAAGTGTCTCCCGTGAAGGAACTGATACAGTTCAATAAAAAGGGAAGCTTAGTCCCCACTATGTTAGTCCCTACTTGATTGTGAAGAGGATTTGTAATATTGCCTACGATTTTGAGTTACCTCCTAGTATGAACTCTGTTCACCTAGTTTTCCATGTGTCTATGTTGCGAAAATGTGTGGGTGACCCTTCCTTGGTTGTTTCTTCAGAAGATGTTGGTATCTCAGAATCTTTGTCATATGAGGAGATCCAGGTAAGGATCTTGGATCTGCAAGCTAGTTGATTGCGAATAAAAGAATTTTCTTTGGTGAAGGTTACATGGAGGAATCAAAAGTCTGAGAAAGCTACTTGGGAGACGAAAGATGACATGATGTCCAAGTATCTGTATCTATTTCCTATTTTGGAAGCTTGTGATTGAAGTATATGTTAATTTCTTTACTTTGATGTATGTCTTGTTAGGCGATTGGTTGAAGTCTCCGAGCTTTGAAATGATTTATGTCTTTGATAGATAATTGATTAAAGTTCCCAATGTGTGAATTAATTTATGTTTTGTTTGACCATTGGTATAAGACCCTAAAGCTTTGAAATCGTGTGTGTTGTGTTATGATGAGTTTAAGTCTCCAGTACCATGAGTTCATTTATGTTCTTGGTAGATGAAGGGGAAAAATCCTTAATGCTTTGAGTTACTCTATATCTATTGTGAGTTGATGGGTTGGATTACCTTAGTGGTGAAATGAGTAAGTGTTGAATAAGTACTTGGTTAGAGTCCCAATACCAATGAAATGAAGTTGTTGGTCGATGATGATCATGGTATGTGTCGTGTTATATCCTTGTTGTGTTATTGTTTCTAACTTGTGTAAAGGTTGCTTGATGTATGTTGATGTATTAACTTGTGTAAATGTTTGTCTTACCCTTCATTCGCAGACGAATGATCCAAAGTGGGGGAGAATTGAAACAACTAGACTTTGAGTCATTGAGAAACGATAACTTTTAGTCTTTGAGTTGGGTTTGACTTGGGACTTGAGTCGTACCCTTGGTCATAATTTATACAGTTATCCCGTTCACCTTTCGTACCTTGAGCAGAGTGTTAAGGTATCATAATTTTTTCTATATTACAAGGTCATCCCTTAGTCGTACCCAATGCATACAAGCCATCTACTAGTCAACTATATAGAGTAAAGTTCTAAAAACTGAGTAGACTATTTTGGTCACGATTGAATCTTACGATTGGAGGCTGAGTCATACCCTATGGTTACAAATCAATGATGCATTCTCATACCCATAATAGTGTGGTTTACCTAGGAGAATCCTTGGGTACGAGTTAGGGTACCACTCATATCCTAGATCACGATTTCCATAGGAACCATAAGGGGGAGTCGTACCTCTGCACGAGTGGACTTTCCAGCTTTTAACCAAGGACATTTTAGTTATTTCGCTTGCCTAAACCCTAAAACATCTCACTATATAAGGCATTGTAGCCACCTAAGTTTTCATTTACAAGACTCAAACACTCCTAAATACTCTAAGGCTTCTTGGAGCAAGACTAGAGGCTAGGGTTTTGAGGTGTTCATCTAGTGTCAAGAAGAAGTCAAGATTGTTGGTGAATCATTTTTTTTAATTCATGAATCTCTTCCCCTCTTTAAATAACTCTAAAACCATGTATTTTACACTTTGATTAGTAAGTGTACATAGTGGTTTTGAACCAAATGAAAAGAGTTTTGTTACGTAATAATTAATAATGATGATTCTTGCTTATTCTTGTCTTGTTATATGTAATTGATCATAGATTGTATATGTTGGAGCTTGTTATATGTTGTTTAACATGAGGTTCTTGAGTAACCCTAATCTTGATGATATCTACCATGAAAATAGCCTTGTTGAAGGTACACACATAAGGTGTTTGTGAAAATGTCTAAGTGAGTTATCTAGTAATATGTTGGTGGCGTAATGAGCTAGAGAATTGGACTAATGAGAATAAATGATTGATAATGATGTTTTAAAAGGTATTGTAAGCCATTTAATATGTAAATATAACCTTGGTAAACAAATGACCAATAAGAGTTTGAATTTCCTCAATATGAAGTCGAAATTATATTGTGTGTTGAACCCAAGTGTGGAAAGGATGTGGTAATAGATTGCTAATGAAACGTGAATAGATTGTAAGGGTCTTGTTGACCATGATTGGAATTTTAAGATAAATTAAGTGAATGAATTCGCCTATTGAAATGGTTGAGAAATAAAGGCTCACATTAGGACAAAGTGGTAATGTTTAGTATTGAATTGGCTAAATGGTTAAAGCCCTTAAGTGCTGTATTGAATGTTTGACTGATCCATGAGTAAATGGACGGCTAAATTCCCTTTTCAACTAATGAAAGTGTGATGGCTTAAGGTTGAAGTCCCTTGCCTTATGAATTATTTGAGGTTAAAGTGCATTTCCCAATGAAATTTATTTAGGTTAAAGTCCCTTTCTGAAAGAGATCTCTTGAGGTGATAACACCTCACCTACTGTATGAGCACGTGGTTAATGTCCCTTGCTTGAATGCATATGAGTACGGATAGAGTTCCTTGTGGAATAAATGTGTATGTGGTTAAATTCCTTGGTTAATGAATGAGTAAGCATGGTTGATGTCCTGTGTATAAGTGTATGTGATTATAGTTAAAGTCCTATGCATAGTGTGAAATGTTGAACCTATAAGTGTGGAGGGACGGAGCCCCCCACTTAATGCCTAATGAATGAATGTTTGAGAATGTTTATAAGCCTTAACATCTTGATTGGCATGTAATATATCTATATGTATTGTTTAAGTGTATGAACGTGACACAATGTGATATATTGATTTGTTGTTGTTTACTGATGTATGTTATCACCTATACTTGAGTTACATGTAAGTGTTCTAACCGCTAACTATCTTTAGACGCTCGTCCCCATATGACATAGGGGGTGGAGTATCGTTTTCTTCACCTGCATAGTAATTGACTTGAAGGGGTGAGCTTCCTTTCATTCGAAAGACATTCATCTCTTAGTCCTTAGATTTAGACTTAGTTAGGCTATAGTTGGGGACTTTTCTCGAAATATACATTTATTCACTTTGGTTTTGTATAGACGTATTGTGAACAACTATGAAACTTTGGCATATTCGGCTAGTTTGTTGAATCTCATGATGTTTTTAGACTTGATTAAGATATGACTCTTAATATTTCTGCTATCATGTTATATGGTTGGATCTTATCCAACCCCTGTGATGCTGATAAATAGGTTGGGTTGGGTGAACTCCAGTACATTTGTGCTTGAGGTTCCCATACGACATGGCCCAGTTTTGGGTAATGTCATTACCCTAGCTTTCTCGTAGGTCAACCATACTATTGTAGGCATGAGTGGGCACCCTTGAGTCATATACAAAGGCTACGACTTACTCCTATCTCGTAAACTTCACTCGTGAAAAAAATAGTCCACTTGGTTTGAGGCTCCCCTCTATACGGTTGAGTGGTATATGACTCGTATGCATTGATTACGACCAAGGGGAGGTCTTTACATATAGGGAACAATATGATATCCTCATGGAATGATCAAGGTATGAAAAGGGAGGGCAGGGTGGGTATGAGTCATGATAAAGGTAGGTATAATTTTTGTTTAGTCTACAAATGCTCGTAGTGGCTCATAATGTAAGGTTATGGGTCGTCATGTGACTCTTATCCACTAGCAGCAAACTTGAACTTAGGGAAACTTGCATAAGTTTTTGCCACGATGTTTGATTAAGATGAGACTTGATGCATTGGAAGCTACTTTAGTGGCCTATATTTTAAGGGTCTAAGGCTTAAAAATTTAGGGTATTAAAATATATCCCCCTTAGGATCATTCATCCCCAAATGAAACTCTCAAAACTGGGATGCAAGGAGAAACTGAGTTCATGTACAAAATACTTTTGAGCTGAATCATGACTATCTAAATCTAAAACATGATACATGGACTAAATTGAACTCATGAATGGATGATATGACATGTTCATAGCTTGATAGTTGAGATGTAAAATGAGAGAATTAATTAACTAAGTAATACATTACGGCAAGCTTAATGGGGATTCAAAGAGAAAACATGGGGATACTTGGCTCTCATATCTACTTTTGCTTCCCAAGTAGCTCCCTCAACTGACTGATTCCTACACAAAACTTTCACCAAGTAATTTTCTTTATTCCTTAACCTTGGACTTCTTCATAGGAGAGGCTATCTTACATGCCCACACCCTCTAAAGGGACAACTGAAGCTGGATCATCAATGCATTTATTTAGAAAAGAGATGTGAAAAACTAGATGCAATTATGCTAACTTTGTAGGCAACTCTAACTAATTGTCTACCTTCCTAAAAAGGCTCAAAATCCTACATTGACCAATATAGCGGAGACTGAGCTTTCCTTCTTTCCAAGTCTCTTTACCGTTTAATGGGAAAAAAATTTCAAATATATGAAGTCACTAATATCAAATTCAAGCTTACTTCTCCTTACATCTGAATAGGATTTCTAACTATTTTAGGCTATTTCAACCTTTCCCAAATTGACTAAACTTTATCCATCAACTCATACACTAGGTCTGTCCCTATCAAAGAAGCCTCGCCAACTTGAAACCAACAAATAGTATATCTACTCCTCCTACCATAAAGATTATCAAACGGAGACATCTGAATACTATAGTGATAGCTGTTATTGTAGGAAAACTTAATCAAATGAAAGTGATCATCCCAACTACCCTTGAAATAGATAACATAAGCCCTTAATATTTCCTCTAAGGTATAAATGGTACTCTCTATCTTACCATCTATCTGGGGGTAGAAATTGGGTACCAAGCCCTTTCTGAAAGGCCTTCCAAAAATGAGAGGTAAGCTAAGCACCTCTATCAACATTAATGGACCACAAAACTCCCTGAGATAAAGTCTAGCATAATCCACAGCTGAATATGAAGTATGGACTGGCTAAAAATGAGTTGACTTTTTCATTCTATCCACAATGACCCAAATGGAATCATACTAATGACGCGTATGAGGTAACACTTTAACAAATTCCATATTCACATCTTCCCACTTCCAAGTATGGATGCTGAATTCATTAAGAGTACATTTCGGTCTCTAATTTTCAACCTTAACCTGCTGACAATTTAAACACTTAGCCATGAATTCTCCAATACCCTTTTTTATACCATTCCACTAATAGAATTCCCACAAATTGCAGTACATCTTAGTGGATCCAGGGTTGATAAAAGATCGTAAACCATGTTCCTATGATAACTTTCGTTGCCTCAAACATCCACATTCAAAATACAGAATCTGTCGTGACAACGAAATACACCATGTCCCCCTTGGGAGAAAACCTCAACCTTCTAATCTCAAACTGCCTCTTTTATCCAAACCAATTTATGATCTCTATCTTGATTTTATTTCACCTCAGAAACCAAAAAAGAATATGAGGTATTCTAAACCCAGACACTACCTTATGCTAAATCAACCAACCAAACACCAACTCTAGAAAGCTGATGAACCATACCGAAAATGATGTGATCGAGAAAAGCTATTGATCCAGAATTCACACTTGCTGAACATAACAAATAACTGCTGACTCTTAAGGGTCTACAATACAATCCTCAAATGGTCTACCCGTTCACCTTCACTAAGAGAATAAATGGGGATGTAATCTATGAAGACTATGATTAACATGTCTAGGTACTACTTGAACACTCTGCTTATTAAGTCCATAAAATCTGTAGGAGCATTCGTTAGTCCAACAAACATCACTATAAATTTGAAGTGACTAAACCAAGTTTAGAAGGCTATTTTAGTATGTCACAGTCTCTGACTATGATTGATTATAGTCAAATGTGAGGTCTATCTTAGAGAAATAATATGCACCCTAAAGTTGTCAAACAAGTTATCAATCCTAGGGAGAGGATACTTAATTCTTGATTGCGACTTTGTTCAACTAACGATAGTTGATTCACATTCAGAGAGAACCGTATTTCTTAAGTACAAAGAAAATCGAGGCACCCTAAGGGGAAAGAGTAGGCATGATGAAACCCTTATCAAATAGATCATTCAAATGTTCTTTCAACTCTTTAAGCTTCACTGGAGCTATTCTTTAAGGTTGAATTTAAATAGTTTAGGTATTTAGAAGGAGATGTATTTTGAACTTGAGTTCTTGTCTTGGAAAAGGTGATAAATACAAACCTTTGACATCATCTTCCTTTTCTTAAGAAAGGAGATGAATTGACCTATAGGAGCGAAAGTACTACCCCTGCATTCTATAACTAGATCATACGAAAACTAAAATTTGACTATTCTATTTCTATAGTAGACTGAGACATAACAAGATGTAACTAATCTATGAAAGGAATGAAATCAAAATTGGTCATCTGTAATTCTACGAGATCTATTGAGGTAAATTTCTTAGATACTATGACTGGGCAATTTCTATACACCCATTTCCCTATAATGGAACTACCAAAAGGAGTAAACACCGAGAATGGTTCTAATAGGATTTCAAAACTAATGCCGAAGTCAATGACTATATAAGGAATCATGAAGGAAAGAGTGGCTCCAGGATATAATAATGCATATACATAAATGTGAAAGACTTTTAACGTACCAGTAACCATATCAGGAGAACTGTCCTGATCCTGTCTAGTTTTAAGAGCATAGAGTTGATCCTAATACTGTCCACTAGTGGCGCTGGATGTGGTTCCCTACTAAGTTGGGCAACCTGTTAGGACTAAAGATAACTTAGCCTGACCAATAACATAAACAATAATGACATGCCCAGTGTTTTCACACATAAGGGGGTCTGGGGAGGGTAGAGTGTATGCAGATCATACCACTTCATCAGATGAAGTAGAGAGGCTATTTTTGATAGACCCCCGGCTTAGGAACGATAGCAGTATAATAGACACAAAAAATAAATACATATAAACTAGTACAATCTGAAAACAAAAACTAATGCCACTAGCCATAAGATAATACTACAGGCATAAGATAATACTAAACATTATCTAACCAAAACCATAGACAACACTCAATACCACACACAAGAAACTTCATACATAAATAGAGAATACTCCCATATTATTTTCGACACACTCTCACCCCCTAGCTTTCTACCCTAATCTGCAATCTCCATATATTTCCATCAAGGGTTATGTCCTCCGTAAGTTAAAACTACTCCATATCATACCTAATCACCTTCTTCTAATATTTCTTCAGCCTACCTCTTCCCCTCCTAAAACCATCCATAGCTAGTGTTTCACACCTCCATACTGGAGTATCTGAACCCCTTCATACCACATGCCCAAACCAACATAAGTCGCACTTCTTGCATTTTATCCTCTATCGAGGCCACTCTCACCTTCTCCCTAATAATCTCATTCTTTATCCTATCTTTCCTAGTATGACCACACATCTATCACAACATCCACATCTCTGCCACCTTCAACTTTTGTATATAAAAGTTCTTAAGTAGCTATAACTCAGCTCTATACAACATAGCCAATCAGACTGCCACTTTGTAGAAATTTCCTTTAATCTTTGGGGGCACCTTCTTATCACATAAAACTCCCGAAGCAAGCCTCTATTTCAACCACCTTGCCCTGATACAATGCATGACATCTTCTTCAATCTCACTATTGCCCTAAATATTAGATCTCAGATACTTAAAACTCTCCCTCTTCTAAATAGTCTGGGAGTCCAGCTTCAAAAACACATTGCCTCCTGTGATACCTCACTAATCTTAAACTCTAAGTACTCTATATTGGCCCTGCTTAATTGAAATCCTTTAGGCTCAAGGATTTGTCTCCAAATCTCTAACTTATTGTTAACTTCTTCTCGAGTCTCATTAATCAGTACCACATCATCTATAAATAACATACACCAATACACCTCCCCTTGAATACGTCGTATCAAAATAAACATCACTAAAGCAAATAAAAAGGGGATAAGAGTCGATCCCCAATATAACCCTATCAAAACCAGAAAGTTCTCCGAATTTCTACCTACCGTCCTTACCCGAGTCTTCACGCCATTAGAAATGTCTTGAATTTACCTAGTATATGCCACAAGCACCCCTCTATCCTTTATGAACTCCACAAAATCTCTCTAGGAACTCTGTCATGTGTCTTCTCAAGATCAATAACATTATGTGCAAGTCCTTTCTCCTCCCCTAAAACTGCTCCACTAATCACCTCACGAGGTGAATGGCCTTAGCAGTTGAGGGTCCTGGCATGAAACCAAACTAATTTTTCAGAGATAGTCACTCTCCTTCTCAGCGTCAACTCTACCACCCTTTCCCAAACCTTTATAGTATGACTCAACAACTTAATACCTTTATAGTTGTTGCAATTCTGGATGTCTTCCTTATTTTTATATAAAGAAATCATCGTACTATACCTCCATGCTTCATTCATCTTTGTCATATTAAAAATAATGTTAAATAACCTTATCAATCACTCCAAACCTACCCCTCCTGTGTTTTTTAAAAAATCAACTAGAATCTCAACTGGCCCCATCGCCCTACTCCGACTCATCCTTAAAATAGCCCCCTTAACATCCTCAACCTTGATACACCTATAATAACCAGTCATGACACTCCTTGGATTTCTCAAAGTCCCCCAACACAAAATCTTTGTCCCCTTCATCATTCAAAAGTTTATAAAAATAGGACTGCAATCTCTTCTTAATTAGGGAATCCTTAACCAATACAGTACTATCCTTTCCCTTGATGCTCTTTACTTGGTAAAGTTCACGAGCCCTCACTCCCTAGCCTTAGCAAGCCTATACAACTTTTTATCCCCACCTTTCTATTCTAAAGCAACATATAAGCTCTCAAAAGCTTCCGACTTTGCTGCCGTAACTGCTAACTTAGACTCTCTTTTAGTTACCTTATGCTCCTCCTTATTCGTCTGCCTCTCATCATCATCTATGCTCTCAACAAACTTAGAATAAGACACCTTATTAGACTCCACCTTTCTCTTAACCTATTTATTTCACCACCAGTCCTCTCGATGCTTGTAAAAAAATACCTATCGATACAGCCAACACCTCTCTAGTGGTCTCCCTAATGCAACTAGAAGTTATCTCCCACAAACTATCCACATCCCCTATACTTTCCTGTGCCCCCTACTCCTCAACTTCTCTCTATATCTAAAAAACTAGAAAAAGTCAAACTACCCTACTTAATCCTAGGCTGAGCCTTTACCCTCCTCTTTTTTTTGACCTTATTGATTACTAAGTCCCTCACCAACAACCAATGTTGAGTCAAAAGATTCTCTCTAGGTAATAATTTATAGTCTTTACATAGTGCTTTGTCACCCTTCCTATGGAGAAAAAGTCAATCTAATCTTGGCCACTGAACTATAAAAAGTAATAAGGTGACCCTCTTTCTTGGGAAGCTCAAATTCATTATCCATAACCCAAACGCTCTAGAAAAATCTAAAAGAGAAGCTTATCCTTCTTTTCTCTCCCCAAAACCAAAACGACCATGCACATCATCATAACCTCTCGACAAACACCCAATATGCTCATTGAAGTCTCCTCCAACAAAAATTTTATCAGCGCTCGAAACATCTCTCACCACCTTATCAAAAACCTCCCAAAAGCCCTTCTTCTCCTCCTTATCCAAACCTACATATATAGCACAAGCACTAATAACATTCATCGTAGACCCTCTCATGACCAACTTATTTAATATCAACCTATAATTGACTCAATTAACCTCTACCACCTCCTTCCTAAGTTCTCCATTAACTATGATACCTATCCTATTTCTATGTATCAAACTACCTGAGTACCATAACTTATATTCATCCACATCTCTCGCCTTAGTGCCTACCCATTTAGTTTCCTTGACACACGTTATACTAACCCTCTTCTTTTTGAGAATCATTACTAGTTCTATAGACATACCTTGTAGTATCCTTATGTTGTAGAACCCAACTCTAAACCTAGAAGCAACCTTATCCCACCTCACCCTACTATCCCTTACCCCCAACTCCAGACTCTAACCTAAACCTGACCCTAACCTAAGACATAACCCTTGTCCATCATTTATCACCCTAGCCACCACTCAAAAGGATATGATAGAAGTACAGAAGAAAAAGAGATGAAAAATTTGGCTATCGAGAGAGTACGACTAAAAATAGCTAAATTAGCAAATAAAAACTAGCAAGCAAACTTAGTACAGATAAGCAACAATAAGTACTCTACTACTCAAAAGCAATGAACACCACTAAATAATAGATAAATTGAAACTAGTAATCTCACAAGAATAATCAAGAAAAATATACAAGAAATAATGCTAGAAAAAGAGACAAGAAGCCTATACCAAATAAACTATGCAAGAATAAAATAGATAAAACTAAAAAAAGTGCACCTAATACTGTTAAAAGATATAGTGAAGTATGTTTTCTTGATTGTTTTGTCAAATTTTGAAAAATTGGTGAATAAATTGGTTATCAAAATTTGTTGTCGCCTCCTTTACCCTACTGCTAGTACCATATCCCTAAAATTAGTCGTCAAGAAATATGATTGTCGCCAAAAAACTGAGTTGGTCACCATAATCTTAATATCACCAATCGAATTAATAAATCTCGACTTTTAGTAATTGAACAGGGTTATAAAGGAATAATAAAAGAAAAGAATAGATAAGAAAATAAGGATGAGTTCATCGGACCATCGTTACTCGCCAGAAACTGACGTCACTCATCAAAAACTAATATGGTTATTAGCACTGATAAGCCACCAAAGAATTAGATATTATGTTAGTAGTCGGTGCTACAAATGAGAGAGAACAAGACGATATTCAGTTTTACCAGAATATGACTCCACTCTTCGGAAAGCAATGGGTTTACAGAATTTGTATTGATCGAAGATTTATCGTCAGCGGCAGATGAATTCAACTAGAATAGTGAAGTAGGGTGTTTGATTTTTTTTGAGTTCATTAGCATGAGCAGCACAGCCTAGAAGTTGTTTAGGCATTTAACAGTATGTTTTCCACAAAAATCATTACTCATCTAGCCTAACACTAGACAATCCATGATTCTGTGCCATGGCTTGCCACACTTAAAACACATATCATTGTCTTCTATACATTCACTGTTTTAGTTCTTACCACACCTCATAAAGATAGGGTTAGTGTGGAAACTATTTGCACTACCTTGATACTTAGAGCTAAGTGCTCTATCTCAATTGTCCTAACGGAACTTAGGCAATTAGGTTGAAGATTTTAGCCAGAACTATGAAAGATTCTTGCTATCTGACCTCGGCTGAGAAAAGTTGAACAACATGTTCTAGCCCTCTTATTCTCCTTTTTCCTTTCTTTGAGCTTCTCCTCCTCAATATGATGAGCATGAACCACTTGTCTTGAGTGGTCTATCTCTTAAAATAATAAAGTTTATCAATAAACCTTGAAAACATCTTCAAAAACTCAAGACATAAAATTACTCATCTTGGACCAAGAATCAGCCACCATGGTCAGAGCATATCTTGCTAACTAGGTGAACTTGAGTGAATACTCCTTCAAACTCATGTTACCCTACTCTATATTAATGAACTACTGCACCTTTTCCTCCCTTAACTTGAGTAGGAAGAACCTATCTAAGAAAGTAGTAGCAAACTCATCACACTCTATAGGCCCTACATCAACACCTCTATCCTCTTTCCACTGCTTGATGTGAGTAGGAGCCACTCTATTCAATTGGTAAGTAGCTAAGTCATCTCTTTCACTCTGAGTAACACCTATAATATCAGTCATCTTTGTCATACAGTCTAAGAACTCTTATAGATCCTCATTAGACTAAGATCTAAAGAATATTGGGGGATTCATCTGAGCAAAATGTTAGATTATGGCTGCTATTGTCCTCACCACAAAGTAAGTTAGGGCAATAGAAAACTGACTTTTTTAAGCAGCCATGGATTGGGCTAGTATTGTAAAAGCAACCCTAAATTCAACGTGAGATACCTGCCCATTTAGAAAGTCTTTAGGAATAGTTGATGTTAGCTGGTCCCTATTTCTCCTTTTGTCTACTTTTCTAGAAGGCATTATTAATAAATAGATGTAGAATGTGTTAGGAAAATAAGTTTAATAGATCTTATGCTCTATCGCATAACAATAATACTAAAAGAAGGGAGACTATCCTAAAATATCTCATTAAATTCTATCGATAAGTATGGCACACTTAATACCAATGAACAAGACTACAGAATGCGGCTTTTAGACACCCTAGGACACTTTAAACTGTATGCTCTATTACCAACTATATCCCAACCTGAGACTACCCCTAGTCATAGTACAGTGCTTAAGTCCATAAGTGACCTTATGCTAACCCATGATCTGGCACAAGCTATAAATAATAAAAAAGGTAACAAAATACTAGGTGAAAGTCTTTAGAATAAAATATTTGCATAATTATCTCAAAGTAATAGCAAAAATTACAAAAAACATCACTAAAAATCGTAATTAACTATCATCCTATTGTAATGTCTGAATGTCTCTAAAATGTTGAGACGTTGGGATATGTCCCCAACTAACTTTGATACTAAAATAACAATAAATAAAATACTGGGATGAATAAAGAATAGTATAACTAGTCATCGACTACTGAGGACTCACTAATACTGCAATTGAGTGGCACCAGAATGGACTAAGTATGATCTTTGAACTGAGCATCCAAGCCTAAGGTATAAGACAACATAGCATAAAAATAAGTATGCGGTCAGTAACTTAAATATATCGAAATCCAATATAGAAAATAGCTTAGTACATATGTGTACTAAGCATGAATACATGAACTTGTAAAATGAATACAAAACCAAACATAAATATATACTAAAATGATCTGACATGGCAACTTGATTATTCAAACCTAAATTGATATAGTCTAAATACTATACTAAAACTATGATAGTTAACATTTAACCGACATGCCCTAATTTAAGCTAATTAGTGTTAAACCTATGATCCAAGATAGAAGGGTGTCAATACCTTGCTAAATACACCAACACTGGCTATGTGGATCTACTAAACTAATGTCCTAAAGGCCAAGGGTTTTGACCTTCTACATATAGGTAACCCTTAAGACAACATCAACCCTATACTGGCTGGATAATATCTCATAGCCTACGTTAAAAACATAGTTTTGGAACATAAAGACTTATACTAAAGGTATTAACCCTCGAGTGGCAGGTGAACCTTCTTCCCTAGATTCGCACGATGCTAAGTTCAACTCTTAACTAAACTCATACTACTACTTATAAAATTTTTACATGATTCAAAATAAGTAAATACTTATTGGCTAAGTTCCCTAAATAGTTTTGTAACCTTGTGATTGTAATGTGCATGAATATCTAGGTATCGGGTGCTCACAACCTATTATCATGGAAGAATACACTAAATATGACAACATTATTGGAATACTAGTAAGAAATGTCATGATTATAGGCCCCAAAAAATAACATCTTTTTTAACTAATGGAATTCATGATTTTAAGAGTGAAACGATCCTAAGATCTTAAGCATAACATGTACATATGATTCAATTGCAAGGATAAAATATAATTTTAGGGAAAGTAATAATTGCCAAGGAACCCTAAGCAGAAAGAGTAAACTAAACTTTAGAGTTTTAGGAATCTTTGGGAATCTATAGGTGAAAGGTGCCCATTGATGAATATCCTACATACCTAGATATAAAATCCCTAGGGTGATTTCTTAAAGTCAAGCTTTAACTTGAAAAACCCTAGTTGCCTTGGGGAGCAGAGAAAAATTGCCCCTTTTTTATTTCTCTGAGTGAAATTATAATTGATCGTCTAATTGGGGATTGTGGAGCTTTTATACCACCCTTTGGGAATCCCATGATATGTGGGTAAGACTTTTAAAAGAGTGGGAAAAAAGATAAAAATCCCTAAGAAAACATATTGGAAATCCTCATTCAAGTCGTTGCGACTCACCTCATCACTCATCACAACTGGTCACAAGTCATGATCTTAGTCATAACCTGGAACTTTGTGGTTTGGGTCCTTTACGGTCTAACTACGACTTCCTCCCTTTATGACAGACTATGAATTGTTAGTTGGATTGTAGTCTGATGCTTGATTCTTAGGTCATTTATTGGTCAGGCTAGAGTCCAAATAATGACTTGTAAGGTCTAACTACGAGTCATATGCTAGAATCTTAATCACTGGGATTACTTATTTGTTACACACTATTGTATGTACGAGTCCTTCCTTATAACTCATAGCCTCTGATTACGAGTCATAGGGTAGAGTCATAGTCACTTGACTAAAGCTAGTGTCATTTCTATTTAGACGGTGACTGCTTATAGCACCTCATAATGTCTGGTTATGATTTTTCACGTGAGTCGTAGCCACTATAAGTTGACTGGAACTTTGGGAAACTTGAATAATTTTCTTCCACGATGTCGGATTAATATGAGACTTAATTTATTTAAAAGTTAATTTAGTGCCATATCTTTTGAGGGGTCTGGGGATTCAAAATTCTAGGTATTACAACAAATCTCTTCTTTTCAATGAACTTTTTCCATGCATTATATTCCTCTTTTTTTCTTAATTTTTCTTCTTTTAGTCTTCAGCACTACTTTTATTTTTTTTTCTTAGATTTTTTGATCCACTTTTTTCTACTACTCGATATAGACTAATATGTTCTCTCTAATCTTTTTTTGCTTGTAGGTATTTTCTTTTATTTTTAATGACCACCTATGTCATTTTCTTAATTTACGTTCAATTTTGTCATTTCAAGCCTTTCCACAATGGCTACAGGTCATTTGCTACTTGTCGAAACTATCTATTTTGTAATCGGATAGCTTATTTGGGTTTTAGGCTCATTCCCTATTTTTGAGCTTTCATTTTTTAAAATTAGTCTCAGACCAAAACTCTGATAGATGACCTTGGATGATAATTCCATTAGCGCTTTAGCTCCAAAACATTGATTATAGGCTAGGGTGATCCTTGGTTTAGGTCCCTAGGCTCCGAACTCGTTTTTGGCTATTAGGTAGATTATATGAAAATAGAACTATAGGTATAGGTTGCATATTTTGTCAAATGAAAGTGTCGCTGGTTCCATTGAGTCTATAATATAGAATTTACATTGGTATCATGGTTTATTTACGTACGAATGGAATTTTGCATGAATCTCAGACACTCGATCGGAGTCCATTCTGGATTTAGCAAATTTGGTCCTTGGAACCATCACTGCAGTCGCTTAAGTAATGGTCGCTTACATGTCCAGGGACAAATATAGCGATCGCCCTTAAACCCACCCTAGCCACTTAAACCGAGGTCACTTAAGCAGAGCATGACTGCTCAATAAAAGGCCAAATATTTTTCATAGATTACTTAAGCAATCACTTGACCACTTAAGCAATCATTGTGTAGATTAAATGAAGTCTGGATATTGTTAAACCCCTTCTTCACCCAAATTTCTCATTCATTTTCTTCTTTATTTCTCTACCATTTTGAGAGACTGGAGAGGGAAAAGAGAAGGGAATCATTCATTGAAGCTAAGGTAAGCTAGCCTAATACTTCTTGATTATTTTTAATTTTCCCATTCATTTCCATCCTATTTCATGTAACATTCTTTGAAATTAATCCCTTGACTGTATGGGATAATTTGGATCACAATTTATACGCAATTGGTGCTCAACTTTTAAGCAAACATTTCTTGTCCTTTGAGGGACCCCGTGATGGACTAATTTGTTAATTTTTTTGTGGGTCCCTAGTACTGTTCTTGAACCAAATTATGGTTTGACTCTTTATATAGAAATATGGATCTCATTTACTCCTAATAACATATAGATGACCTTTTTGATTGTGTGGCAACATTTTATGATCATGGAGAAAAGACGGATGATTTATGGACAACTTAAAATTACGATTTGGCATCGAGGTAGGATTCATTTGACTCTTCTTCATGAGATAGTGTATGATATATATTGCATGCTCTGAAAGCATGACAAGATATTATTGTAGGTAGGATACAGTGACATAGTAAAAACTAAGAGTTAGTGCATAGAAGGGTGAACCGACCCCTAAGATCAAATGTGTATTATAGCGAAAGAAGCCTATCAAACTAGATTTTAAACATGTCAACTATATTCAATGCTAACTATCTTTAGTATAAGGTTTATCACTTAACTTAATGGATTCGATCATAGTTTCTCCATTTAAAAAATTGATATTATGATGGTGATGTATTATTAGGCCCTAGTTCATGGTTATGATACTAGTTGAATTCTAAGTGTGTATTTTATCTTTATTAAGAACATTTTTAGTCTATGGAAACTTGGATGCTTGGGATTATATTGTTTTGATATTATTGGTGCATTCATAGATAATAGTACATTCATGCTCACTTAGTCGTATTATTCCAACTAAAGATTGGTTTTACTATTATTTTCCCAAAAAGAAGTTTATTTCCACTTTTTGCTTTTAAAATGAATTCTTTCAAAATGGGAATCACACCATCTTACTAGATGATTTATGGGCTTTTGGAACTAAAAATAACATTTTAGAAATTTGACAAAGATAGATTTTGACCCTTTCTACTATATTATGATGATTTAGTCTTGGAGTTGAATTCGAGCAATAGATTTATAGAATTGCACTCTTTTAGCTACAGTTCGAGTTTGTGTTTTATCCATCTCTCTCTCTCTCTATATATATATATATACGTGTACATATATATGGGGTACTAGATTGAGTAGATTGATGATGATGATTATAAATTCTAGATTTTATCTAGGTTAGTGTATACAGGTACTCTCAATACCCATAGGGGCCCCTTTGTCCATGAGCCATCATGCTAGAGAAAAGAAATCATCACATGTCCTTCCTTTAAGAGTCGTCAAGCTGGAAGAGGTGTATATACTTGGCTATATTATGCCACTTAGAATTGTTATGGTGGTATGGATTTACTTTAAATTCATTCGTGTATGTGCATTACCTATAACCAATATATTATTTTGTTTCTATATCTATTAGCCTTATGGGGATGTATAAGTATGGGTTGTGAGTGTTGCTTGTTGTGTATTGTGTGCAGATTGCACCTTTTGATTTATTGGGCCTGACCAAGGTATTATTTATCTGGACTAGACGGTTATTGTATTGTTAGAATTATGATTTGTTTTTGGATGGTTGATATTTTACTAATACTGCAGTTTGCGCTATGACCCTAATTTTTTTCTCTTTTGGTTATTTTATTTTATAATTACCTCATGGTTAAACATTATGATTGGGGATCCTGACTATGCAAGCACTAGTTTCAACTTTTATTATGAGACGCTAAGATGTTAATGTGACTACCTTGGGTTGTACCTTTGAGTTAGTCTTATATATAAAAAGAAAAGATGTATCTAGATGTAGTATTACCGTATGTTCCTCTCTTGTCTTATTTACTCATATTGTATATCAATTTTTAAGCCTTTTATACTACTATATATCCATTTTCTACCCTTTATTTGTATATATGCCAGAGGTATATGTTATAGTGTTTAGTTTCTGAGTACGGCTATGATGGGATAGTTCATCCTTTGTTCCTCTCAAGTTTTAGTGTGTTAGCTTCCAAGATATTTTGTTGTAGTTTGTATTTCTGCTTGCATGCTATTTATATTTGCATTATCTTGGAGCTCAATTAGCAGTTACCTACTGAGTACCACATATTTTGGTACTCATACTACACTTCTGCAGCATGCAGATTGTAGTACGGGTTCTTCCTATTATTCTTTATGTTGTGTGCAGCAGTTATGAATCAGATATTTAAGGTAAGCACTGGCATTCGGAGCCTTACTACTCTCCCTCTTATTAATTGACTAATCTCTATGTAGTATTCAAAGATTTATTTTACCTGTATATTTATTTAGTACCTTATGTTGTATTCTTATTATATTAGAAGCTTTTGTACTTCTTCCACTAATTTTTGAGATTCCCTTATATGTTCTAGTCTTCGATTATAGTTATTCTACTATCTTTATTCATTTCTCGTTATAGTCTATTACTAGCAGTTCTCAACTACAAGTTGGTTTACCTACTAGTTGGTATCAAAGCCTAGCTTTACTAATATGTTGGTATAAGAGCAAAGTGTCTAGTAGAGTCATGTAGATCCATATGGAGACATTTGTATCCTATCTTTGGGAAGCTACATGGCATTCTTAAGAAAAAGTTAGCATAAATAGTGCAAGATGAGGATCTGCACAAATTTCATAGATAATACATCTACTGCACGATCTGAGACTTGAAAAAAGGGAAAATTTTCCTAAATACCTTGTAGCCTCTCAAAGAAAAGTATAGACGTCTCTGTACCATTTTGCAAGACTTTACTAGACACGAATCCATAGACATCTTAGGACACTTGAACTCTGTGCTCTGATACGAAGTTTGAAATGACCCAAGACTACCCCTTAGTCGCCACACGGTGCTTGGAACCATAAGTGATCCTAAGCTAACCCATGAACTGGCATACTGTTAAGCAACTGAATTATAACATAATAAATAACTGTTATGTTGTGTGGAAACATAACTATACTAAAAAACTAAAATAATTTTAATGATGATAAAGCTTTTCAATCTAATAAATCTGAAGAATGAAACTGAAATTACATGATTGACTCTAACTAAGATCTATGAAGCCTCTACTACACTAACTATAGATAGATGGGATATGCTTCAAACTACCACTAATCAGTACACGTGAAATTAAATGCACTATACATGAACTAAACTTATCTAGAATTCCCAAAGAAGAAGAACTCGTCAGTTGTTGGCTGGAATCTACAACTGTCTGATCGTGACGTGTGGAAAATAACTGGTACCTACATTATGAAACAATATACCCATTTAGATGTATATATGGATCAGTACTTCCTGAATGTACTAAGTATACAGGGGTGAATGCAATAAGTAAAATTAATTTCATACATAATCGTAAAACATGCATGCTAAGTATAAGTAAACAATCATTCTCTGATAAGATGGTGAATCTCTACACTTAGGTTCTATAAACTTACTTTAATGATATAAGTATAACTAAAGCTGGAATATGATAAAACATGGATATTGTATGAATACTGGGTTTGAAACTACATGATAGAGACTGATATAAATTGAGGATCTGAATATACAATCACACTGAGCATGAATGCATAAACATACTACCTTATCTGATTAACTAAATTTCTGAGAGTTGAATACTAGGTATGTAAGACTGAACTGTACTCAGTCTGAATAACTAGACTAAAACTGTAGAGTATTATGAATATGAGGTAAAACTGACTAAGTAACATGAGATAATTGAGAATGAATTCGTGAAAACTGTATTATTTGAAAATGCATGACCAAGCTTATAACATGATTTTGTAATAGACTATAAACTGAGGTACTGAAATACTATTAACTGAATAACTAATAAATGTATTCTATGGTCAGGCAAACCTGAAATTGAACTGAGCTACTGATCTGATTACTTAACTAAGATTGTTACTGAGACAACAACTGAGACTCATACTAGAACTAAATACTGAGTTATGATAACTGAGTAACTGATAAGTGTGATTACTACTAACTGGGTGACTGTTTTTGATTGTCATGATTTTATAGAACTGAAATAAGTTATATACTGAGCTGGGTGACTGTGTCTAACAGTCCTGATTCTATAGAACTGAACTGAGTTCTATACTGAGTTTTAAACTGAAACTAAAACTATAGGAGGTAATCATCTAACCGACAAATCTCTCTCTGAATAGATTGGGGTCTAACCTATAACCCAGTTGGAAGGGTATCAGTACCGTGCCACGGGAAAGATAAGGTTAAGAGTTACCCTCAATCTGGCAGGTGCTCTAAATGAGAATGGTGATACCCTCAACTGGCAGGTAAGACACCTCATCAACTCTTAATCTGGCAGGTTGATATCTCAACCTACGCTGGCTACATAGTTCTAGAATACAAGGACTATTTCTAAGCATCACACCCTCTATTAGAAGGTGAGTCCCTATCCTTGGGTTCACTCAGTACTGAATCTTACTCCCAACTAAAATAGACATAGAACTAATTTCAAAACCATACTAGGCTGGACTGAACTGTTACTGATCGTGTTAACCGACTTAACTGGATGGAGTTCACTAAGTTCTAATGTCTGATTAATATAGTGAGTTCTGTATTGACTGAGTACTACTGATCGTGACATTACTGGGACTATTCTGTAACTAATATAGCTCTAGGTAAACATCTAGATTTTTAGGTATTGAATACCCCCAGGACTCGATAGCATGAAAGTAAAGCATAGAATGATCTTGGAAAGCATAGCCATAGTCAATTGTTCACAATTCATTCACTGAGACATTATCAAACACTTGGAGTTTATGGACTTGTACATGAATGAGAACACATGGTAACGTTTCATGATTACCCTATTTAATTCACATGATCATTCTATCAAACATGTGAAGATTAATACTTTAATATGGGGCAATTCACCAAACAAATTAGGATCATGAACTTGGACATGGGAATATCTTAAACATGGTAGCACAGCCTGATTACATAACTAAAATCATGATTTGGGAGAATTCACATGTAATTTGCTTGAAATAGGACATGGGTATTTCATCAAAACATGTAAAGTTCATAACTTAAACATAAGAATGTCTTAATCATGAGGGAATAATAGATTTATATGGAAAAATTCATAACTTGGGGATTCATCTTGAAATTGACTTAACCTGATATGGGAATTTCATCAAACATGTGGAAGGCATGAATTTAAAACATGGAATTATTGCTAAACATCATGAATTTTGAATATATCATGGAATTTACTTGAATAAAGCATGGGAAATTAAAATTCATAGCATGAGGAATTTAAAATCTTTCATGGAATCACACATGGGATGAATTGAATTAAAAACATCATGAAAACATGAAATTTAATCTTTCTTGAACATACAATATACCATAATAATGGAAAAATTCATTCTTTAATTAAAAGGAAAGGATTTTGGGGCTCCATGGGTAATAGAGGACCCATGGATGAACTCCCATATACCTTAAAGATTTAATATTGAAGGAGAAACACAATCTTGGAAATATTCTTGAATTAGGAAACTTGAGTTCGTTCTTTTCTTGAAGAAAAATTGATAAAGTTCTTGGTGTTCTTGAGGAGTCTAGGGTTTTTCTTTGAGAGAAAAGATGAATATTTGAGTGTATATTGCTTTTGGGGGGCTGAAATTAAGTGTTATGGGCGTATATGGGTGAGGGGAAGTGACCAAAGTGCCCCTAGACCCTTTAGAAACTAAATTAGCGAGTGAAACAGTTTTGTTACGCACAGGCCGACGCGTGGCGCTGCTATCGCGTCGGCTTACTGCCTCACATGGAAAATTCCACAAGTTTTTGCTCGGGTATGGGATTTAGGTGAAATTGGTATCGTTGTAAAGCTAATTCAATTCTTTAAAATTTGGTGGGTCTTGATCTAGAAAATTCTACATATATAAAAAATTTATACACGTTCAAAGTAGACCCTTGTAGAATAAAATACCAAACTTTGAACGAATCAAAGACTCTAAGCTCAACTTTGTTCTAAGTGATTCTTATGAACATTTTTCGCCTCAAAAGCAAATAAAACATTAGGATAAAGATCATGAAACTCATATTAGCATGGGAATCATTTAGATTATAGCTTATATACATTGGAACGATGATTCATAGACTAGCCCAAAAATGCGGGGTATTACACTTTGGTTGTCATAGTTACATACATGAGAAGTTCAAGGTTATGGATTGTTTCTCTCGGGCCTTTACGGCTATGGTGGCCTATCCGCCCTTATAGGATTTGAGGCATGACATTAGCGAAGGTACATCCTTAGTTCTTAATTTATAAACTTATTTGTCCAATATTTAGACTGGGACTTCCTCTTAAGATAATAAACCTGTGACACGAACATCTTCATTAGGCACTATCAAAGAATGATCACCCATACACTATTTGAGCATAGACACAAACAAGATGAATTGAGGCCAAATTCGCTAGTAAACCCAATTCATTAATGACATTCCCAATTATCCTCATAATCTGATATGTACCAACATAACGGGGTTTGATCTTCCCCTTCTTCCTAAATTTCATGACTCTTTTCAAAGAAGAAATCTTCAAGAATACCAAATTACTCACCCCAAACTCCAACTCCCTCGGCCTTATATCTTTATAAAACTTTTTGTAACTTTGAGCAGTCTTAAGTCTTTTTCTAATCACTTTTACCTTCTCTATGACTTGGTGAACTAAGTCAAGACCAATACACCTAGTCTTACTAACCTCAAACCATAAAACAAGAGACCTACATGGTTTTCCATAGAAAGCCTCAACCGGAGCCATCTGAATGCTAGAATGGCAACTGTCATTATAACCAAACTCAATAAAAGGCAAATCATCAATCCAACTTCCTTTAAAATAAATCACATAGGCCCTTAGCATATCCTATAAAGTATGGATAGTACGCTTTACTTGTCCATCCATTTAACGGTGGAAAGCAATGATAAAGTTCACTTGAATACCCAAAGCTTTCTAAAATGAATGCTAGAAGTGAGATGTAAAGTGCATACCTCGATCTAAAATGATTGACGCTGGCACTCCATAAAACTTAAATATCTCCTGGATAAACAACTTAGCATAATCCTCTCCCGGGTAGTTAGTCCTCAAAGAAAAAAATAGAGCAGACTTGGTCAATCTATCCGCGATGACAAAAATAGAATCACACTAATTACAAGATATCTGAAGACCCAAAGCAAAGTCCATATTGATCATCTACGACTTCCACATGGTAAACTCTATCTCTTGAGACATGCTACCAGGCCTCAAATGTTCTACCTTGACTTTCTAACAAACCATAAACTTCACAACAACTTTTTGACAAACCATAAATTTCACAACAAAATTCACCATATCCTTCTTGATATTATTCCACCAGTACATTTTATTCAAGTTATGATACATCTTAGTCAAACCTGGATGAACAGTATATCTAGACTCATAAACTTAAGTCAAAATACTTTCTCATCTCTCATCAACATCAGGAACACACAATCTTCCTTGGTACCTCAGAATGCCATCTACCCTAATCTCAAATTCTATAACCTTTTGTGGACTCACATCATCCTTAATCTGTATAAGTATAGGATCCAAAGTGTTTTTCTTTTTTACCTCAACACCAAGAGATGATTTTACCACTTCTTGAACAATCACTTCCCTATCGTTAAAGCCTAAGATATAGACTTCAAAGTTAGCTAACTTATGAATATCCCTCACCAACCCTCTTTTATCCTCATCCACATGAGTTATACTCCCCATGGACAACCTACTAAGGGCATTGACAATAACATTATTTTTACATTTGTGGTATTTAAGTCTTATGTCAAAATCTGTAAGTAGCTCTAGTCACTTCCTCTGCCTGAGTTCTATTTCCTTCATGTAAACACATACTACAAGCTCTTATGGTTCAAATAAATATCCACATACACCCCATATATGTAATGGCACAAAATATTTAAAGAAAAAACCACAGCCTCCAACCCTAAATCATGAGTCGGTTAGTTCCTCTCATGAACCTTAAGCTGCCTAGAAAAATATGCTACAACCTTACCATGCTACCTCAACAGACAACCCTGTCTTAGATGAGATGCGTCATATTACACAACAAACTGCTCAGTACCCTTGGGTAAGGTCAAAATAAGAGTAGAAGTCAACATATCCTTCAACTTCAAAATACTACCTTCACAAGAATCAAACTACAAAAACTTAACCTTTTTCTGAGTCAACTTCATCAGTGGATTAGAAATAAATAAGGAACCCTCCTCAAACCTCTTATAATACCCAACCAAGATCAAGAAGCTCTTAATATCAGTTGGAGTTATGGCTCTAGGCCATGTCTTGACTGCCTTCACATTTTGTGGATCCACCTTGATCCCCTTACGAGAAATAACATGCCAAAGAAAGGTCACAACACTTGGCCCAAATCCACACTTAGAAATTTTGCATATAATTTATGATCCCTAAGAGACTACAGTAAAATTTGGAGGTGATTGGAATGATCCTCCTTACTTTTGGAGTATGCCAAGATGACATCAATGAAGACTCTAAAAAATATCCTAAAACTGTCGGAACACCCGATTTATAAGATCCATGAAAGCATCTGGTGCATTATTCAACCAAAATGACATAACCAAAAACTCATAATGGTTGTATTAGGTTTAATAGTAGTCTAGAGAATATAAACCTCTCTAATTTATCTAGAGATAGCCAGGAGATAAATCTTAGAGAAATACCAAGAACCCTAAAGCTAATCAAATTGGTCATCCATCCTAGGATGAGGATAGTTATTTTTTACTGTAACCTTATTCAATTGACGATAGTTTATACTTATCTAAATAGACTCGTATTTATCTTACATAAAAATTATAGGATTAACCTAAGAAGAAACACTAGGACTGATGAAACCCTTATCAAAAAAATCCTTAAACTTCTCCTTTAGCTCTTTTAGTTTAGTTGGAGCCATCTTATAAGAAGAAATGGAGATGGGACAGATATTTTGTAGAAGGTTACTCCCAAAGTCTATTTTCCTACTCGAAGGAATCCTAGGAAGATCATTGGGAAAATCTTTTGGCAATTCATTAACCACAAGGACAGAGTGCAATGAGGTACTCTTAGAATTAGTATCCTTAATTAAAACTAGATGATACAGACACCATTTGGAAATTATTTTCTGATCTCTAAGAAAGGAAATAAAATTTCCTTTGGGTACTAAGGAACTTGCCTCCCAGGCTGAAGCAAACTGAGGTTGATCATTCAGTATTTGTTTGTCATATCCAAAGTGGATCTCTAATCATTGCTGTCTATGTTGAGAGGTGGATAGATAGGACTACTAGTTGCTCAAAGCTTCCCATTTTGAGCATTACAATTACAAGCAGATACTCAAGGTTCGAAGAAGGAAGGGTGAAATTCTTGCCTTAATGGGGCCTTCTGGCAGTAGGAAAACAACCCTGTTAAAGATATTGGGAGGTGCCGATAGATTCACTACTTCAGCGCTGTTATCGGACATTGTAGGCTGAGCATCTATTTCTCATATATCGTTCCACACCGAGAAGAGGGATGTGTACCTCCAGCAACAACAAGAATGGAACCATAGGCTCCTATGCTGGGAGCATTTCGGGGTATAGGTCTAACCACCTCAACTTCCCGTTTCTGGCATGCTTCAATCACCAGTTTATTAGGAAACTGGAAATTGACCTTTTGTGTCCTACAATACAGAGAAGAATAGCATGATTGGTGCCAATCCATCTTTAATATTACATCAAATCTATCATATCAATTTCTATTTAATCAACTAGTGTCCCCTATGAAAGATAGACACTACACAACTCCTATAGATTTTTCTAGCAATAATGGAATCACCCGTCGGAGTCGAAATAGAAAAGGGGTCAGAAATATTTTTATTACCAAAACCCAAGTGTACAAACACGTAAGGGGTCACATACTATTAGGTAGAACATAGATCAATCAAACAAAATATCATCAGAGAATAGTCATAACATACTATTGAAAATATTTGGGGATGCCTCAGATTCTTGGTGAGTAGCAAATGTATGAAGGTGATTCATGCTATTGTCCGTACCTGAATTAGTGCCCATAGGTGCAAGAGATGAAAAAGTGACAACCAGGACCTTATTAGCTCTAGTAGAATCTTAAGATTTTGGATAATTATTCTGTAGATAACTGGGCTGACCATAATAAAAACATAAATTCCTCCCCTCTTCACAGTAACCACGTAAAATCTTCCTATAAAAATGGTAAGAAGGGTAATGGTGGGGCTAACTGATTTCCATTGGCCTGAGACTGGGAACTTTGTGCCTTAGGACCACTGCTAACCTAAAAACAATGATCACCAAAAAGCTTAGGATAAAGAGCACCAACCAATAATTAATAACTTCCCCTATTCATTTTCTTAGTCCACTTCTTACAATCTCTCCCATTTTTATACTAACATGAACCCTACTCTGAATATCTAAACTTCTTGATCTGTCTCTCTCTAATCTCTACCTATTTCTTTTTCTCATCCTCCACCTACTACATTTAAACCACCATCCTGGGGATATCTATATCATTGTTTAACATTGCAGTTTTGCATTCCAACACCAAGTTGTGAGACAACCCCAAATCAAACTTCTTCTCTGGGACCTTATATTCGATACTAACTCTAGATCATAATGGTATAGATGCTGAAATTTTAGGGCATGCTCCTTCACACTTATCTTTCTTTGCTTCAAGTTCACAAATTCTTTGGCTAGAGTTTCCCTCAGCTCTTGAAGAAAGAAGTAATCAATAAAGACACCTAAAAACTCATCCCACATCACTAACTCAACATCATCACCCGTTATTATTTTTCACTCCTCATACCACTAGTAATCCACACCTTTCAACTGATAGGCAACAAGCTTCACACCTTCTAAATTAGTAGCATGCACTACCCTAAAAATCTTTTTTATGTCATCAATAAACCCCTAAGAATCCTCTTCAACCTTAGAGCCTACAAATATTTAGGTATTTAACCTCATAAACTGTCCAATTTGAGTAACCTTAGATAAACTAACAAGAGGACTAACATAATCAGATCAACGGGACTATGATGCCACCAGTTGAGTAAGCATGTTAATAGACTGACAGAACTCCATATTAGAGATATCTCTCTAAGGCATCGGTACATGAGTATCACCAGCTCGAGAATCATGGAAAGGACTAATAGGGATTGGTCAAACCCTATGTAGAACGGTATAGTCAGGAATAGGGACCCTATGAAATATCGTAGATTTGGGTCCATAGAAAATTTCCTATGTTTTTGGATGCTGGACAACATACGATTAGGAGGTACTAGTCATATGAAGGGGTAAGATTGGCAGGGTCTTTATTACACGGTAACTAGTATTGTTTTAATTGGTTTCTATCTAAGGTATGAATAGACTCCTTACTAGTTATTTGTTAAGATGTGATTCGTATATAGCTAGGTCATAAGATGCCTTGCGTCTATGTCTAGTAAATTTTATCCAAAGTACGGGTTCTAGGGTACTACTCGTATGTTAATTTATGTATTTATCCATATGTGTTCATATGTTGGTCAGCATGGAGGGTCACAGTTTAGGCCTAAGGTACAAGTTAGGGTACCACTCGTACCCTAGGGTATGGTTTGGAAAAGGTGGTTGAACCTTCCTGCGGGAATTTTATACAATTTAATTTGGGAGTAATTTAGATAGTTCCTCTCTTAACCTATTATGATCCCACGACTTATATCACTATTGAAAGATCATTTACCCTAAAATTCTAATATTAAATACTTAGAAACTCTCTCAAATTATCTCAAGGCTTTTGGGGTCAAGGAAGGCTAGGGTTTCTTCAATAGGATCAATTTGGAGCTTACTAGGGTGATTTCTCTCTATTGTCTTCATAATCTCTAGCATGTTACTCATCCATCATTGTAAGTTCCAACTAAAGTGTAACACCTCAAAATTTCCATCCTGAGATGTCACACGGTGCTTAGGAATACACGTAGCCCCAAGCTAACCCTCGAAGCCAGACACTACCTCAAGGAACTCAATTCAATAATAGTCATGCATAATAAAGAGATATATCACATCTGGTTCAAGATAGATACTGGAGAATACTAAACTGTACAACCAAAATATATATTGAATATCTGTACATACCATCCCTTTAGTCTGACAAAGCCTCTATACATCAAAATAAAGGAGCCTTTGGGACAAACCCCCAACTGTCTCAATAGCACTAAAAGCCATAACAACAAAACAATATCACAAAAATATAGTCATGGTCCTCAAACTATGAGGACTCAACACTGAGGAAATGTAGTGAGGCACACGAATATCGCTAACGTGGCTATGTTTCAGTACCTGAACCTATATTCCAAAAAAATGTAGTCCATAGAAAAATATATGGGTCAGCACTTTGAAATGTACTGAGTATGTGGGGGTGCATGCAATAATGTATATATCATCATCAATTTCATTAAAATATGCATATGTACAATGATGGCTCAATTGGCTTGAGTTAGATTGAAACATACTTTTCATGATCTCATAGTAAATAGATCATATGATAAAAACCTCATAAATTATCATAAACAACTCAACTCTTCAACTCAAGACTTGGAGTGACTCAGTAATTCAAGAAACTCAACTCTTATGGACATGGGAGGTTCTTATAAATGACATAAACCATGTGAGTTACACGGAGTCCAATGTTTTGTCCTCCTAAGGAGAGAACCCAACATTAGCGGGAGTGTCGTACTCTTGCCAGGGAGTACAACCTTAATTTAGTGATCACAATCTATCATTTGACCTTTGGCCCACAAATATCAATACCAATCCTATGGTGGCACATAGTTTCGGGGAAAATACCATATTTCTCGCTCGGTGCTAAATACGACTCCTGGAAACAAGCTTAGAATGCGTTAGAAAATCCACCACAAACATCACAAGGGTATATCATGAAGATCAAATCAAATCTCTTTCCTATTTATCAAATCATAATCAATTTGTGGATTCCTAACTCGACTCAAATCAAATCAATCTTTCTCATTATCAAAATAGATCAATTCATGAAATTATGGCAACATCAATAACTTTAAGGAAACATAAAGACTCATTGTAACAACTCAATTTCATGAATCAATGTACTCAATAATCCAATTCGTCATAAGGAAGCTTAAAGCTTGACACATATCTTGAAGGCACTTGAAATATCAACACATGGTAGAAATATGAAATTCACAATATTAAATATCAAGTCATAACTTGGAAATAGAAAAATAATCATGTATAACAAAGCTTGAACTATTTATATTCTCATAGTCTCATGATGAAGTAATTTGGGTATACAACCACTTTCAAAATCATATAAATCCATAATAGAAATCAATTCTTTGGGTACAAGAACGAAAGGATTGCTCTTGTTCAAACCTCCACTTACCTTAATCTTTGAAATTGGATGAATTCTAGTGCTTGAGACTCTATCCATACTTGCAATAAATCATTCTCGAAGCCCACACTATGAAGAACTTGATTCTTGAAGAAATCTTGAATATTTACGGATGATTTTTTGAAGATTAATGTTCTTGAATAAAACCCTAGATATATTTTCTTAAAAGAATTGGAAGAGAAAATGAAGGGGCCCCCAACATATGGGAAAAGAACAAAATATATTTGCAAAAATGTCCTTTAATTGATGAAAAAATGGCTGACAACATTTGTGACAAGTCGTTAGAATTAAGACAAGTCGTCACGAAATGTCATCACAAAAAGGTGGAATTTATGACATTCTGATTAAGGTGACGATATTTTGTGACAAGCCATCAGACTTGTGATAAGTCATCACAAAATATCATCACAAAATATTGGAATTTGTGACTTTCTATTTAAGGTGACAACATTTTGTGACAAGCCGTCAGACTTGTGACAAGTCGTCACAAAATGCCGTCGCACAGTTTCCAGTCTGACACGCTCGAGTAAAATAGGCATAATTTTTTGCTCTGATACCATATTTAGGTGAAATTGGTACCGTTGGAAAGATAATTCAATTATCTATCTGTTGGTGGATAATAAGATCAAAATTTCTTAGTGTAACAAGAGATATGCTTATTTAAAGTTGACTATGCCAAAACCCTTCTCAAGAATTCAATCGGTAAGGGATGTTTTGATTCACCTAATTGCTAGGACATCTTTGTGGCCATAATACACATCACCCTTGATCAGAAAACAACCAAAGCACTATAATTTATTTCTCATGAGCTTGAGTCATGGTGGCACCGTTGGTTAGAGTTCTTGGGGTATTACAATATCTCCCCCTTCGAAACATTCGTCCCTGAGTGTTGCCAGATAGGCCAAGAACAAGAAAAAAATGAGGATTTATAGCTGGAATGACTCACTCAAAGGACTCAATTCACTCTATACCTTTGGATACTATACAAAATTCACGAATTCATGATGGAAGTAGACACACGACTGAATCTATAATAAGAAAGGGACGAAATTAAGAAAGAATGTTACCTTTTTCGCGCTCCGAACTCACAGAAAAGAGGTGAGGATACTTGAATCACATATCTTCTTAGGCTTCCTAAGTAGCACCCTCAACAGATTGAATTCACCAAAGCACTTGAACCAATGGAACTTTTTCGTTCCTTAGCCTATGGATCTGAAAATCAAAATTCTTAACCAGAATCTTCTCGAATGAAAGGCTATCCTGAATATCTAAGCTTTCAGAAGAATCAACCACGACAGAATCACCAATACTCTTCTTAAGCATAGAAATATGGAATACCGGATGAATGATAGACAACTCCATAGGTAACTCTACTTCATATGCTACTTTCCAAACACAGCTCAAAATCCTGTATAGACTAACATAGCGGGGACTAAGCTTTCCCTTCTTCCTAAATCTCTTCACCCCTTACATGGGTGAAACCTTCAAGTACACCAAATCATTAACATTAAACTCAAGATCTTTTCTTCTCATATCTGCATACGACTTCTAGCGACTTTGAGCGGTCTTCAATCTTTCTCGAATAAACTTAACTTTTACGATAGAATCGAACACAACATCAGGCCCAATCACAGCTTGTTCTCCTACTTCAAACCAACCTATAGGTGATCTACATCTTCTCCTATATAAAGCTTAGAATGGGGCCATCTGAATACTAGCATGGAAACTATTGTTATATGCAAATTCGATCAATGG
The DNA here is from genome assembly GCF_002878395.1 of Capsicum annuum. Lineage (NCBI taxonomy): Eukaryota > Viridiplantae > Streptophyta > Magnoliopsida > Solanales > Solanaceae > Capsicum > Capsicum annuum. The sequence continues at coordinate 150,999,194 of NC_061114.1, read as the reverse complement.
CAAGTGCTCATCCTAACTACCTTTGGAATCAAGTGCACATGCTCTCAATATGTCCTCCAAAGTCTGAATAGTCCTCTTAGCATGACCATTAGTCTATGGATGAAAAGCGAAACACAAATGAACTTAAGTACCTAGACCCTTCTGAAAAGCTCTCCAAAACTGTGAAGTAAATTGAGTACCCCTACCTGAGATGATAGATAAAGGAACTCCATGCAATCTAAATAACTCACGGATATACAATCTAACATAATCCTCAGTTGTATAAGATGAATGCACTGGCAAGAAATGAGCTGATTTAGTCAACCGGTCTACAACAAACCAAGTCGAATCATGATGACGACAAGAAGAAGGCAAACCAATTATGAAATCTATATTCACTTTTTTCCACTTCCAAGTAGGAATGCTAAACACTTGGATTACACCACCAGGCCTTTGGTGCTCTACCTTAACCTGTTGATAAGTAGAACACTTTGCCATAAATCCTGCTATGTTTTTCTTTATACCGTTCCACAATAGATTTTTCGCAAATCGCGATACATCTTGGTAGCACCGAGATGTATAGAATATAGCGCGCCATGTGCTTCAGCCATAATTCTCTGCCTTAGATCATCAACTCAGGAACACACAATCTACCTACAATCTTAACACACCATATCTCCCTTGGAAGAAAACCTCTGCCTTTTGGTCCTTAACTGACTCCTTCAGTCTAACATAACTAGGATCCCTATCTTACTTCTTTTTTACCTCTGAGACCAAAGAGGAATCGGAACTACTCTGAACTAACATACTCTTTTTTGTTGAATCAAGTAATATAATCTCCAACCTATCCAAATGATGCACATCATGAGCCAATTCTTTCTTATTATTCTATACATGAGATACACTACCCTTAGACAAATTGCTAAGAGTATCTGCCACAACATTGGCCTTTTCCAAGTGATACAACATACTCATATCATAGTTTTTTAGCAACTCTAACCTTTTTCTTTGCCTAAGATTCAACTCACTCTGAGTAAACATATACTACAGGATTTTGTGATCAGTAAACACATCAATATAAATACCATACAAATAATGTCTCCAAATTTTCAAAGAAAAAATTATAACTGCTAATTCAAGATCATGGGTGGGTAATTCTTCTGATGAGGCTTCAATTGTATAGAGCCATAAGCTATAACTTTACCCCTCTTCATCAACACATAACCCAAACCAACTCTAGAAACATCACAATACACCACAAAATCATCAGTACCATCAGGTAAAGCTAACACTGGGGCTGAAGTGAGTCAAGTCTTTAACTCCTAAAAACTCTTCTCACAGGAATCCGTCCACTAGAACTTAACATTCTATTGGGTCAACTGGGTCATGAGAGATACAATAGAAGAGAATCCCTTAACAAAATAATGGTAGTAACCAGCTAGACCTAAGAAACTCCTATTATCAGATGGTGAGGTAGGTCTAGGCCAATTCTTTACAGCTTTTGTCTTTTGGGGATCAACTCTAATGCCTTTGGCAAAAACAATGTGACCCATAAAAGCAACTGACCTTAGCCAAAATTCACACTTTCTAAATTTTGAAAATAATTGATGATATCTAAGAGTTTGCAAGATAATTCTAAGATAGTCAACATGATTATCCTCTCTTTGGGAATACACAAGAATATCGTCTATGAATACAATGACAAACATATCAAGAAATTTCTTGAACACTCAATTCATGAGGTCCATGAAGGCTGCTGGATCATTCGTTAACCAAAAGGACATGACAAGAAACTCAAAGTGACCTTAATGGATTTGGAAGGCTATCTTTTCAATATCACACTCTCTTACTTTAAGCTGATGATAGCCAGATCTAAGATCTATCTTTGAGAACTAACTTGCACCTTGTAGCTAATCAAATAAATCATCGATTCTAGGAAGAGAGTACTTATTCTTGATAGTTATCTTGTTGAGTTGATGGTAGTCAATGCACATATGCAATGTACCATCTTTCTTATGCATGAATAGGATAGGTGCACCCTATGGGGAAATACTAGGTCTGATAAAGCCTTTGTCTAAGAGATCTTTGAGTTGCTCCTTCAAATCTTTAAGTTTTATGAAAGCCATACAATAAGGAGGAATGGAAATAGGTTGACTATCGAGAAGTAGATCAATCTCGAATTCTATTTGTCTATAAGGTGGTAACCCTGGGAGATCTTTTGGGAAAACATCAGGAAACTTATTAACAATGCTAACTAACTGAATAGTCGGAGTCTCAAACTTGAGGTCTTTAACTCAAACTAGGTGATAAATGCAACCCTTGGAAATCAACTTCCTAGCTTTGAGATAGGATATGTAATGGCTTTTCGGAGTTATAGAACTCCCAGACAACTCAAAAATGGGCTCATTGGGAATCTAAAACTTGACCAGTCGATTATGACAATCTATAAATGCATAGCATAAGTGAATCCAATTTATACTAAGAATGATGTCAAAATCAACCATATCTTGCTCAATCAAATTAGCACATATGACCTGATGAAGGACAGTGATAGGACAACTCTTATATACTCGCTTGGTAATAACAGATTCTCCTACTAGGTTAGTAACCAGAATAGGCTTAGGAATCTGTTCAGGGTCCATCTAAAAATTTACAGCAACTAGAGGTGTCACATAAGAGAAACACGAACTGGGGTCCATTAATACATACACATCAAAATAAAAGACATGAAGTATACCAGTGACAACATCTGGAGAATCCTCCTGATCCTGGAAAAGTGGTATAGCATAGAAGCGATTCTGGCGCAAACCACCAGCAGTACTAGAAGAAGCACCCTGAGGAGAAATTGGGTGGACTACAAGAGCGGGGCACTTGTAGCCTTACTCTGGGGATGAGCATCTTAACTTCTCTGTCTAGCATATACACAATCTCTAAGTCAGTGGCCCAACTTGCCACAACCAAAGCAACCCCTCTGATCAATAAAACACTCACCAAAATAATCTCTACCACACTGGGTACATAAAGAAGGATGAGGTCTATTACTTATATTTTCCTAAGACCTAGATGGGATCGGCCTTTTCCCCTGCTCCTGCCTACTTCTAGGTACGGGAGCACTAAATGAGGAAGGCACGGGCATAAAAAGAAATCTCTAGAATTGAGGGCAGTTCCCTCCATAGAATCTGGACTGACCAAATCCATGCTACTCTGATCTATCTCTTTTAATCCCTCTTACTCTCTCCCTCTCTTTCACCTTATCAGATCCAATCTGTTGGGCATGTATCATCAACCGAGAAAGGTCCATCTGCCTATTAAGCATAGCAGATTTACACTTTTTCATAATGTAACTCGACACACCGGTCATGAATTTGCTTATCATGGTCTTGGAGTCAGCGATCATACTAGGAGCATATTTGGATACCTGATTGAATCCAAGACAATAATCCTTAATAGTCATGGAGCCTTGTCTAAAATTCATGAATTTCTCTATATTTGCTTCGCTTATCTTAACAGGAAAGAATCTATCCAAGAACGTATCCTGGAATAACTGCCAAGTCATGGGAGCGGCATCCTCCCCTCTACTCTTCCTCCATATCTCCACCCAATCATATGCAACTTCTTTCATTCTATAGGTAGCCAATTCAACACTCTCCTTCTTAGTCACGTGCATAAATTGGGTGATCTTTCTCACTTCATCCAAGTACATCTGTGGGTCTTTACCTACCTTCGACCAGTAGAACTCAGGGGATTCATCGGTATAAAGTCACAAACTCGAGCTACAGTAAAATTATTCTCTTGCGAAAGTGAAATAATAGCTTGGGCATTAGCTTGAGAATTGGTGGTAACTGCCTGGGCTAGCACATGAAAAGCTGCCCGGAATTCTACATGAGACACATGCTCTGTCTAGGGATCAACGGGTTGAGGTTGCTCATTATTTCTATGAGCTCAATGAGAAGGCATTTTCTGTTATAAGAGAGCACGAGTTAATCACTGATAAGACAGAGTTGTAGGCATGATAAACTTTAGAAAGAAAGAAATGACTTTTCCTAAAAGGTCCTGTAGCCTCTTGATCATAGATGCGGCGCGCTACACACCGATGATCAAGACTCTACATAATGCAGCTTGTCAGACTCCCTAGGACCTAGGACTCCTTAAACCATAGGCTCTGAGACCAAGCTTTGTAACGCCTCAACATTTCTATTGTAAGACGTCACATGGTGCTTAGGGATACACGTAGCCCCAAGCTAACCCTCATAGCCACACACTACCTCAAGGAACTCAATTCAATAATAGTCATGCATAATAAAGAGATATATCACATCGGGTTCAAGAGAGATACAAGAGAATACTAAACTATATAACCAAAATATATCTTGAATGTCTATACATACATCCCTCTTATCTGACAAAGCCTCTATACATCAAAATCAAGGAGCCTTAGGGATAAACCCCCAACTGACTCAACAGTACTGAAAGCCCTAACAATAAAATGACATTATAAAAATATAGACACGGTCCTCGAACCATAAGGACTCACCACTGAGGAAAAATATTGAGGAACCCAAATATTGCTAACACAGCTACGGCTGAGTACCTGAACCTACATTACGAGAAAATATAGCCCATAGAAAAATATAAGGGTCAGCACTTTGGAATGTACTGAGTATGTAGGGTGTATACAATAATGAAAATATCATCATCAATTTTATGAAAATATGAATATATACAATAATGGCTCACTTGGCTTGAGTTAGATTGAAACATACATTTCATGATCTCATAGTAACTAAATCATATGATAAAAACCTCATAAATCATCATAAGCAACTAAACTCTTCAACTCAAGACTCGGAGTGACATAGTAATTCAAGAAACTCAACACCTATGGACATGGGAGGTTCTTATAATAGACATAAACCATATGAGCCATATGGAGTCCAACGTTTTGCCCTCCTAAGGATAGAAACCCATATTGGCGAGAGCATCGTACTCTTACCAGGGAGTACAACTTTAATTTAGTAATCAAAATATCATACTCGGCCTCTGGCTCACAAATATCAATACCAATCCTACGGTGGCACAGAGTTTCAGGGGAAATACCATATTTTTCTCTCGATGCTAAATACTACTCCCAGACACAAGCTCAGAACGCATTTGGAAATCCACCACAAATATCATAAGGGTCTATCATGACGATCAAATCAAATCTCTTTCCTATTTATCAAATCATAATTAATTTGTAGATTCCTAACTCGACTCAAATCAAATCAATCTTTCTCAATATCAAAATATATCGATTTATTAAATCATGGAAACATCAATAACTTTGAGGAAATATCAAGACTCATTGTAACAACTCAATCTCATGAATCAATAAACTCAATTAACCAATTTGTAATAAGGAAGCTTAAAGCTTGACATATATCATGAAGGCACTTGAAATATCAACTCATGGTAGAAGTATGAAATTCACAATATTATATATCAAGTCATAACTTGGGAATAGTAAAATAATCATGTATAATAAAACTTGAACAATTTATATTCTCATAGTCTCATGATGAATTAATTTGGGTGTAAATCCACTTTAAAAATCATATAAATTTATAATAAAAATCAAAGCTTTGGGCACAAGAACGAAAGGATTGCTCTTGTTCAAAAGCCAACATATCTTAATCTTTGAAATTGGATGAATTCTAGTGCATTCTAGTGCTTGATACTCTATCTGCACTGGCAATAAAAGAATCTCTAAGCCCACACTATGAGGAACTTGGCTCTTGAAGTAATTTTAAAGATTTATGGATGATTTTTGGAAGATTAATGTTCTTGAATGAAACCCTAGATATATTTTCTTAAGAGAATTGGAACAAAAAATGATGAAATTAGGGTTTGGATGGAGATTCGCATGTATATAAGGGCTTTCAAAAGATAGAAAAGGCCAAAACACCCTTGCAAAAATATCCTTTAATTGTTGAAAATAAATAGCTGATGACATTTGTGACAAGTCATCAGACTTATGACAAGTCATCATGAAATGTCGTCACAAAAGGTTGCAATTTATGACTTTCTGCTTAAGGTGACAACATTTTGTGACAAGCCATCATACTTGTGACAAGTCGTCACAAAATATTAAAATTTGTGACTTTCTTCTTAAGGTGATGACATTTTGTGATAATCCGTCAGACTTGTGACAAGTCGTCACAAAATTTCGTCACACAGTTTTCAGGCTGACATGCTAGAGTGAAATAGTCATAACTTTTTTCTCTGATACCGAATTTAGGTGAAATTTATACCGCTCAAAATCTAATTCAATTATCTATAATTTAGTTGGTTATGAGATCAAAATTTCTTACTGTAATAGGAGATATGCTCATTTGAAGTTGACTATGCCAAAATCCTCCTCAAGAATTCAATCAGTAAGGGATGTTTTGATTCACCTAATCGCTAGGATATATTTGAGACCTTAATAGAAATCACCCTTGATAAAAAAAACTAAAGTACTATAATTTATTTCTGATGAGCTAGAGTCATGGTGTCACTATTGGTTAGAGTTCTCGGGGTATTACATAAAGGCATATTCTATTTTTTTTAATAGTATAAATGTTGTATGGTTTTGGGTTTTCAAATATATGTTGTGGGTTTTGGTTGTAATGGTTAGTTATGGTTTTCCCATAGTTTTACTTATGAATTTCATATTTCTATGGTGGTTTGATCATTTGGTTTCATGGGAATGGTTAATTAGTACTTGGTTTTGGCTTGGAAATATAATGCCTCCAATATGTTTGATAAAATGCCTATTAGAATGTTTTTTATTTAATGGTTGGACTTTCATTAAACTATTGTTTGGTATAACTTTGTAATGAAACTCTAAATAGTTTAGAATGGTTAAATACTAAGGTCTTAGTGGTTATGGTTGGTAAAATTATTATGCCTTGTGGGGTACAAGGAATCCACAAAGCATGCATAATAATAATCACTTGTAGGGTACATTGCATTCCCTCAAGTCAACTTAATTATGTAATTTATGGGTACCTAGGAATCCCTCCTTCTTAAATGGAATGGCTAAGGACATTTCTTACAAGATATAGTTCGTATGATGATACCACTACTTATATCCTTGGTTAATAATAAATGGAATGGTGGTTTGGTTGTCTGGTAGTGGTTTTAAATGGGCAATAATTGTGGGGTGTGATAGCTAACCGTGAAGGTATGAGTCCAATGGATGGACACTAGAAACTCATTTTTACAAACATAAAGATTGGTCATAATGACTACATATTATATTTATGGGGTACATGAGAATCCCCTAAGTACACTTGTACATATGTATCATAGAGTGCAAAGGGTACTCGGGAATCCCCTACTCCTATGGTATCTCCAGTTCGTGTGGCTACATGCATCAAGGACCATTCAGGGGGTTAAACTAAACCCATATATCCCATGGATGGTTCTACGATGGCTAAGCTACGCATACCCAAGTTAATGGTCTTAAAGGCATGCTAAACTTGGTTCCTTTTCCCAGCATGGTTTTATATATGTATGTATGGTTGTGAATGCATATGGTTGGTTTACTTGGTTTTAATATTGGTATTATTTTATCCTTATCTTATGTACTTGCTAGTGTTCACCTTCTAACCTATCTTTAGACAATTTTATCCTCATGCGATGCATGGATCGGCCATTCTACTCCTCCTAATTAGTGATCAGATGTATGATCAGCTCGATCCGATTAAAGTGGTGAGCTTTGATATTTAAAAAGGATCTATTTTATATCATGGATGTATTTACATAATTTGGTTATTTTATAGATATCGATTTTGGCAATGGTTAGAGGCATGTCCCAATTGAATTCTATTTTCATGCTTGGAGTCTAAGTCTAGGAATTTCCCCTAATTTTATTTTTTCATATTTTAGCGCATGCCTCAATGATCTGAAGTTCACAAAAAATCCCCTTTCCCAACTAGGGGTGATGTTGACAGGACATACTCTTTAAATGGGTTCCATACTCAGTTTAGGGGTCCAGTCCCTGATATTTCTAGAGTTCCTCCAGTTCCTTATAGTCCTCCTCAGGATAATATGATGAATGTTTAGTTTCATCAGTCCATTCATATGATCGCTCAGTTTGTAGCTTCTCATGCTAAGCTTGGTGTATCCGGTATTCCATCTTATGAGGCCACAAGGGTTTTCTAGTTCATGAGGTTTAATTCTCTAACTTTTACTGGTGTTAAAGTGAAAGAGGATTCTTAGGTTTTTTTAGATGAGATGGAGAAAATCTTTAGGGTTATGCAGGCCACGAATATGGAAGGGGTGAATTTTGCTGCTTATCAGCAAAAAAATATGGCGTACCAATAGTACAAGGAATAGGATTATGCAAGGGGTGAGGTTGTCGAGTCTTCTCTGTGAGAAATATTCTCTAATGCTTTTTTAGACCACTTCTTTTCTTAAGAGTTGAGGGAAGCTAAGGTAGATGAATTTGTTAATCTAAAATAGGGAAAGATTTCAATCAAGGAGTATGCCTTGAAATTTCACAAGTTGTCTAGGTATGCTTTAGAATTGGTATCTGATGTGAGGGCCAGGATAAGAAATTTTTCTTCAAAACTATCTTGAGATATCATCCTTGAAAGAAAGACTACATTGTTGATCAAGGATATTGGTATTTTTATGTTGGTTATTCACATGTAACAAATAGAGAAGAAAAACAGAAAGCAGGCTGAGATTAGGGAATGGTAGGGTAATAAGTTCAGGTTCTTTGAGAAAGATGGTCAACAGCAAGGTGATCGGGATAGTGGTAAGTGTCCAAATAAGAAGTGAAGGAGTTTTGGGTTTTTCTTCACAACTAGTTCTTCTTACCTGAAGCAGTTGGGTAATAGACGTCAGTAGGGTTGCGATAAATTTAGGGTATAGGGTACCAAATATAGGCTAGTGGGGCCTAGTAAACTTTATCATGTCGTTCTTGTAGGTTGGTGGTCAGTTACATCAGGGTTTCTATGATAAGAGAAAGGACAGGTGTTTCAAATATGGTCAGCCAGGTCATATGCTTAGAAGTTATCCTATTGGTAAGGTTTCTTCAAAGGCAAATAAAGTCTGGTTACGTCTTCATCTGCTCCTACACAAAAGAGTTCTGCTTCTATATTTGTTTCTATTTCTAGTACCGCTATAAGCTAGAATAAGTTATATGCACTCACTACTCAACATAAGTCTAAGGCATCGCCTGATGTCATGATCGGTATGTTGAAAATCCTTTTGTGGTATATTTATTATTTAATTGATCTAACGTCTTCTCTTTCTTATGTGACCCCATTTATGGTTGTGTACTTTGGTTTTGTTCCCAAGGTTATCTCGAACTCTTTTTCTATTTCTACGCTGGTAGGTGACTCTATGGTTACTAATAGAGTCCATAGAGGGGTGGTATTTATTGGTTGTAAAGAGACTTGGTGGATTTTGATGTCATTCTAGAACTAAATTGGTTACACTTATGCTACACATCCTTAGATTGTCAGACCCATAAGATTGTCCTTAGGTTCCTTAGTAAGCTATTTATTAAATGGAAGGGTGGTTCCTTAGCTCCAAAGTGGAGGTTCAGATAAAACCCTGGGTTTTACCCTTAGAAAATTTCCTAGAATTCTGGGTTTAATCTGCCAAGGTATGGATGAAGGATACGAAATGTACACTTTAAATATGACTTGGTTAGATGAGCCATATATTGGATAGTACCAATCGTATTAGAGGATGTGACTCGTGAGGGGCAATCATACCCCTAGGATAGGATTTTGTACAACTTAAGTGAGGGTATTTTAGATATTTCCCCACATATCCTAATAAGGTACCTTGACTTCTAACCTTCTTGTGAGGTTATTTACCTTATTATTCCATTCATTAATACTTAGAAAGGGAAGCTAGGGTTTCAACTATAGGATTAATTTAGGGCTTGTTTTGGTGATATCTTTCCATTATCATCTTTGTTTAAGGAATGTTTTCTTCCCTCATTGCTAATTCTAACAAGAAGCTTAGATTTTATGAATGTTTTCATCACTTCATGGATTGTATGATTTTGGTTTTCAAATATGAATAAGGGGCTTTTATATCAAATGATCAGCTATGGTTTTACATTATTTTAATTATGCTTTATGTTCATTAATGGTGGTTTTGGATAATTGAATTGCATAGGAATTATTTAATGGTAATTAGAATTGGTTTTGGTTATATTATGCCCCCAATGTGTTTTACAAAATACATTTAATAGTATTTTCATTACATTGAGTACTTTTAATAAAACTCTTGCTTTATTTAAAACTTGGTAAAGGAATTATGCATGGTTTAAATAGCTTGGAAGTTGAATAAAAAATGGTTAAGCGCGTGGGGTACATTAAATCCCCCTAGTGGTTTTATATGGCAAATGAAAGGCCACTTGAAAGTCCACTTAAACCTGTATATGGTTGGCTATGATAGTACTTACAAGTATGGTCTGTATGAAGATACCACCATTAAATAGCCTTGGTTAATAAATGGTAAATGGATTTTTTGGTTTCTTTATAATTGTTTTAATTGGGCAATATGGTGGGATGTGTAGCAAAGCCGTGGAAGGTGGAGGTCTCGGGGGTACCAAAACTAGAAACTCATATTTGCCGATGTGAGGTTGGTCATTGTGATCATGTGTGCATGATGTCAGACTATATTTTAGGGGATGTACTAGTTATCCTAGGTTTTCTTCCCTGGTTATAAGGATACATACTGAACCTATATAGCCAATAGGTAGATTAGGATGGAAAACCTATGCATCCTAGGTAATGGTTTTAATGGATTGCTAAAACTGGTCCCTTTTCCTAGCATGGTTATATATAATATATGGTTGTGTGCATATGGATGATTTTTACTTGTCTTTATAAATGGCATTATTTTATCCTTATTATAAGATCATACAAGAGTTCACTCGCTAACCCATCGACTGGCGATTGTATACCTATGCTATATAATAACTGACTATTCTACTCCTCCTACATATTGATTAATTAGGTGATCAACATTTAGACTTAAATGGTGAGCTTTCATCCTTTTGAAAGGCTCTATTTTATGTTACAGATATCTTTAGATAATTTGATTTTATTTTGGTTATCAGTTTTGGCCATAGTTAGAGGCATGTCCTAATCAGATTTTATTATTTCTTTGGTTAAAGGCATTGTAGTACCACTATGGATTGGAATGGGTAGGATTAGTATGGGTGTTAGCCTTGGTATTGGCATTAGTATTGAGGTTTACGCCCTTGGACGATATTGTTAGTTGTTGCATTGTATATAATTTTGAGAGTAATTATATTATGTTAAGGAACTTATTTAGTTATGGCATCATTTATGGCCTTTAGAATGGTTTGGTACAGTTGGGCGGTTGGTGTGGGATGGTTGGACTTAGTTGCGCCGATCACGGTTGTGATCCTACCCTAGGGTTTTCATGTGAGCTATTACACTATCTTATTATATGCTCAAAATTCATCCAATTCAGGGAAGGCAGCTAGTGTTTGGGTTGGGTAATGGGGCTGGTCTTTGGTCCCAGACAGACTTGGGACACCAATTATGAAAAGGTCCCCAGTCGAGTCATGTCAGTTTATATCATATCTTATAGCTCAGAGGTTAACCTATAAAAGGTGTCTCTATCATGTTATTGGGGTTAAATACTCTAACTCAGGAGGTCCTTCTTTGCATTTGATTCTGGTGGTAAATAAGTTTCATGATGTCTTTTCGGATGACCTTCCTAGTGTTCCTCCAGATAGAGAGATTGAGTTAGTTACGGACACTCATCCAATATCTATTTCTCCTTATAGAATGGCCCCGGTTGAGTTGAGGGAACTCAAGGAGAAACTTAGGGATCTTTTTATAAGGGTTTCATCCACCCTAGTATGTCTCCATAGGGTGCACTAGTATTATTCGTATGTACGAAGAATGATTCCCTTTTGATGTGTATTAACTATTGATAGTTAAATAAGGTGATGGTTAAGAATAATTACCCACTTCCAAGGATTGATGACTTGTTTGATCAGTTGAAAGGCTCCAAATTATTTTCAAAGATAGATCTTCATTCTTGTTATCATTAGCTTGAGATAGGGAGGTGAATATCCCTAAGATAGCTTTCTGCACCCTGTGTGGGCACTTTGAGTTCTTGGTTATGTCATTTAGTTTGACTAATTCCTCAATGGAATTCATGGATTTGATGAATAGGGTATTCCATCAGTTTCTAGATCTTTCTGTCATTGCGTTAAGTGATGACATTCTAGTGTATTCTAAGTGTGAGGTGGATCAATACAATAACCTCTGTGTGGTGTTGTAGTCCTAAAAAGAGCAGCAGTTGTGTGCCAAATTATCTAAATGTGAGTTCTAGTTGAACATTATCCCTTTTCTGGCACATATTATTCCTAGTGAGGGGATTATGGTGGATCCATGAAATATGGCAGTGGTTGAGAACTGGATTAAACCCACGACTCTAATTAATATTCGAAGCTCTTGGGTTTGTCATTATAGGAGGTTTGTGGAGTGTTTCTTGACAATAGATGCACACCATTGACTAAGTTGACCTAGAAGAAGGTAAATTTCTCTTGATCGAATTCTTGTTAGGGTGGTTTCAAAAAGCTGATGGATAAGATAACTTCAGCTCTAGTTTTGACATTGCCTGAAAGAAATTAAGGGTTTTTGGTTTACTGTGATGCATCCCAGGTGGGACTTTATTATGTTTTGATAAAGCATGGGAAGATAAAAGCCCATGGTTCTAGGAAGTTGAAGGTGCGTTAGAAAAACTATCTTACCCATGATTTGGATCTTTTAGCAGTTGTATTTTCATTGAAAATCTGGTGGCACAATATATATGGACTATATGTGGACATTTTTTCTAATCATAAGAGTCTATAGTATGTGTTCACTCAGAAAAAGCTTAATTTTTAGCAAAGGAGATGGCTTAAGGTTCTCAAAGATTATAACATAAGTCTTCACTACCATCCAGATAAGGCTAATGTTGTTGTCGATGCACTTAGCAAGTTTTTCACAGGGATTCTAGCTTATGTGGATAAGAGAGGCGGGAGTTGGTGAAGGATATTCACCACTTGGCTAATCTTAGAGTTCTTCTATAGAACTCCAAGAATAGTAGTGTGTTGTTACAGGAAGTGGTTTGGCCATCTCTTGGTGTAGAGATCAAGGTAAGTCTAATGTTAGATCTTATCTTGATAAAATCAAGGGTGATGTAGGTGGGAAAATGGTAATGTTATTTAAGATCAGTGGTAATGGTACCTTTCGGTACAAAGAAAGGTTATATGTTCTTGAAATTGATGGTTTACGAGAAAGGGTATTGATTGAGGCACATAAAACATGCTATGTTGAGCATCCCAATTTAGGGAAAATGTATCATAATCTCAAGGAGGTGTAAAGGTGGAATTGTAAGAAAAATATTGTGGCTAAATTTCTATCCAAGTATTTGGTAAGTCAACAAGTGAAAGTTGAGCGCATGACGCCTGGGGGTTTGTATCAGGAGATTTAACTGACCCAATAGAAGTAGGAAGCGATCAATATAGATTTCATTATCGGTAGTCCTCGGCCTTAGAATCAATTTGATTCAATTTGGGTCATTGTGGATAGGATGACAAAGTCGACTCACTTCTTGCCAGTGAGGACTAACTTTTAAGCTGAGGATTATGCAAGGTTATATCTTCATGAGATTGTCAAGATGCATAGGGTACCTATTTTGATTATCTCTAATCGTGTCACGCAGTTTTCATCTCACTTTTGGTAGTCTTTTTAGAAAGGGTTGGGTACTAAGGTTAGTTTGAGTAATATTTTCACCTGTTGAGGAATAGGCAAGAAGAAAGGACTATTTAGACATTAGAAGATATGCTTTGTACTTGTGTGATTAATTATGGTGGTAATTGCAATAAGAATATACCTCTTGTAGAGTTTGCTTAAAATAATAGCTTGCATTCTAGTATTGGGATGGCCCCTTTTGAAGCTTTGTATATTAGGAGGTGTAGATCTCCTATTGGGTGGTTAGAGCTTGTTGAAGTAGATTTGTTTGGCCCAAATTTTGTTTATCAGGCTATAGAGAAGGTGAAGGTGATTTGGTACAGGCTTAATATTGTCCAAAGTCACTAAAAGTCCTATGCAGATGTAAGGTATGGACACTTGAAGTTTGAGTTTAGGGATCAAGTGTTCCTAAAGGTGTCTCTTATGATGGGAGTAATATGGTTTGCAAAGAGAAGGTAGCTCAGTCCCCAGTATGTTGGTCCTTATACAGTTTTGAGGAGGGTTGGTAATGATTTGTATGAATTAAAGTTGCCTTCTAGTTTGAGTTGCATTCATCTGGTATTCTATTTCCTTATGTTGAGAAAGTGAATAGGTTATTCTTCAACAGTTGTTCATTTAGAAGGATTGGGTATCTCAAATTCTTTGTCTTATAAAAAAATCCTGGTTAAAATTTTGGATCGGCAAGTTTTTGGTTGCAAACCAAGGATATAGCTTTGGTTAAGGTTCTATGGCAAAACCAGAAGGTGGAAGAAGCTGCTTGGGAAGTGGAAGAGGACATGAAGTCCAAGCATCCTCACTTGTTTTCTGCTCCAGATATTCATATGGAAGGTATGTGTGTTTGATCATATTTATTTTCGATCTTCGTTAAAGAAAGGTTGATTTCCTTGTATCTTTGTTTCCTAACTTAGTTAATGGTTGAAATGGTAATGATTAGGTTTGATTTGTTCTTATACTACCTTATCCGTCATTTGGAGATAAATAATCCTAGAAGGGGAGACTGAAACATCCTAGGTTTTAGTCCATAGTAAATTTCTAGTGTTTTGGCTTCTGGAAATCATAGACTAAGGGGTACTAGTCGTAGGAAGGGTTAAGGTTGGTAGGATCTAGGTTGTATGTTTAAAAGTGTGGTTTGGATTTATTTTTATCTAAGGTAAGAATGGACTCTTAACTAGTCGTTTGTTAAGGTACGAGTCGTATGTAGCTAGGTTGTATGATGCCTTGTGTTTAGTCTAGTACATTCTGTCCAACGTATAGATTATCGTATACTACTAATATGTTAACATACTAGTTGGTCCATGTGTGGTCGTATGTTGGTCAGTATGGGGATCCAAGGTGAGGCCTAAGATACGAGTTAGGGTACTACTCATACCCTAGGGTACTATTTTGGGAGGGTGGTCATACCTTTCTACGAGGATTTTATACAGTTTATGTTAGGGTAATCTGGACATTTCCCTTCATAAAATATTATGACCCCATGACTTAAATCACTCATGGAACATCATTTACCCTAATATTCTAATCTTAAACATTTAGAAACTCTCTCAAATTCTCTCAAGGCTTTTTAGGTCAAGAAAGTCTAGGGTTTCTTCAATAAGATCAATTTGAGGCTTACAAGGGTGATTTCTCTCTGCCATCTTCATAATCTAAGGCATGTTACTCTTCCCTCATGTTAGTTACAACTAAAGGCATATTCTATGATTTGTTAACATGGCATAAATGTTATATAGTTTTGGGTTTTCAAATACATGTTGAGGGTTTTGGTTACAATGGTTTGGTATGGTTTCCAAGGTCTTTTACTTATGAATTTCATATTTCTATGGTGCTTTGAACATTTTATTGCATGGGAATGGTTAATTGGTACTTGGTTTTGTCTTTAGAAATGCTATGCCCCCAACATATTAGACAAAATGCCAATGAGAATGTGTTTGGTTAAATTGTTGGACATACATTAAACTATTGCATGGTGTAACTTGGTAATGAAACCTTAAATGGTTTAAATGCTTTGGAATGGTTAAATGGTAAGGTCTTTGTGGTTATGGTTGGTCAAATTGAAAGCTTTGTGGGGTACAGGGGAATCCCCCAAGCAAGCATAGTAATGATCATTTGTGGAGTACATGGGATTCCCCCAAGTAAACTTAATAATGTAATCTATGGGTACTTGGGAATGCCCCTTTCTTAAGAAGGATGGATAAGGACGCTGCTTGCAAGCTATAGTCGGTATAATGATACCACTACTTATAGCCTTGGTTAATAATAAATGGAATGGTGGTTTGGTTGTGTTCTAATGATTTTAATTTTGCAATAATGGTCCGGTGTGATAGTTAACCGTGAAGGTGTGAGTCCAACAGACAATCATTGGAAATTCATGTTTTCCAACATGAGGATTGGTCATCGCAGCCATACATGATACTTACAGGGTACACAGGAATCCCCCAAGTACACTTGTACATACGTATCATAGAGATCAAAGGGTACTCGAGAATCCCCTACTTCTATGATATCTCTAGTTTGTGTGGCAACACGCATCGGGGCTCGTTCAAGGGGTTACACTGGACCCATATAGTCCATGGGTGGTTGTTAGATGATTAAGCTATAGATACCCAAGTTAATTGTTTTAAAGGTATGCTAAACCTAGGTTCTTTTCCAGCATGGTTATATATATGTATGTCTGGTTGTGAATTCATGTGGTTTTTTTGCTTGGTTTTAAAGGTTAACATTATTTTATCCTTATTATGAGTACTTTCTAGCTTTACCCACTAACCCATATTAAAGCAACTATATCCCTACGCGATGCAGGAATAAGAAATTCTACTCCTTTTGCTTAGTGATCAGATTTGGGATCAGCTCGGTTTGATTGAAGTAGTGAGCTTTCATCTTACGAAAGTCTCCATGGATGTTTTTACATACTTTGGTTATTTCGTATACATTAGTTTTGGCTATGGTTGGGAGCTTGTCCCAATTGGATATATATATTTATATTGGAACTCATTTGGTATGGGATGTATGGATTTGTTTACGGTTTTGCTATGGTTATGGTTATTTGTTGGATAATGGATGGTTGGACTTGTATAGGTTGGTCAAGGTCATGAACCTATCCCCGAGTTTGGAATTGTAATAAAGCTATCTTGTTAGAGTATGGAATAGTAATAAATGTTATCTTGTTATACATTCAGAAATCCTTCAACTAAGTGTATGTGTATTTGGAGGTTGGAGTTGGGATTCCCATTACGAAAAGGCCCTAGTTCAGGTCGTTTCACCCTAGGCTGG